>NC_077229.1:372713252-373003252 GCF_027887165.1 Monodelphis domestica
AAAATTGTTAAGAACCCCCAAGATAGAAGAATGATAGGCTCTTGGTCAGAGCATCCAACAAGAACCGGGGGAAAATACACTTATCTAGATGTTTCTCCACTAAGCAAGGGCATCCATAGAGCACTCTGGCCAACTACCTGTCACCCCTATTATTCTCATCACCTGATTCATAGTCTCCTTATCATATAATTTTTTAATGAAAATCTTTAGTTTCTCTTTGGTTCTATGTGGTAATCTGCTCATACCCACCATGCATCTTTCTATTATCCTCTATAAAAGGTTAAGCTTTAATTCTTCAGGGATAGTGGCATTCCAGATTTCATAAGGTATTTATTCCTACCATATTGAATACTATGGGAAAAGTTTATGAATCAGGAGAGACCAAAAGGTTGATCCCAGAATAAGAGAGTAACTCCATAACAACTATGAGCCAAGCCTCAGAAGAGAAAAAAAAATTTCTTGGTCAGAGACTACAAAAGTACCTGGAAGAAATTAAACAAGATATTTTTAATGGGGTTTATAAATTAAATAAGAACACTAGAGGAAAGAGAAGGAAAATAAATAACTCAGAGCAAAAGACACAAACGTATCTAAGTAATGCATTCCTGAAAATAAGAATAAACTAAACAGAATTCGGTGAATACTTGAGACAATGAAAAAACATTAGAACATAATGGAAATATTACAAAACTGAAAAAAATAGGGCATCATAAACAATTGACCTGAAAAATAGGGCAAAAAAAAAGATAATTTAAGAATAATAGTGTTTAGTATTACCCGCAATGAAGGAACGAACCAGGAATTTTATAAGACTATATGCCTTTTTCCCCCTTTATTTCTGGATCTCTTTTGTCAGGGGTCAGAAACCAGTTGACACATGGGTTATAATTCCTTATTTTGGAAATATCTTCATATGCAGCAATAATTAAAAACCTAATCAATTAAATTTTTTAAAAGAATATTTTTATTCTCTGAAAACCATGACAAAAAAATAGTCCTGAATGTCATATTTCAAGAAACCATACATTAAAACTTCTAAGATTTTCCCAGCCCAGCAAAGTGAAAATAGAAATTATCTACCAGTCACCTAGTGTAGGAAAGGATTAATTAATTAATTCAAAAGATAATATAATTCATGCAAATAATTGTACAGAGAAAGAACATTATAATATAAATTGAATAGAAAATCCAAATGAAGGTAAAATAATGGAAATTACTGAAGAATATAAAATGAATAATAATAATGAAATTGTAAATGAGAACAATGATACCAAGGTAGAAAGTATAAGAACCAATGAGAGTAATATAAAAGCTGATGATGCCAAATCCTGGGAAACTCATGTAATTCAAGCATATGTAAGCTTGGATGGACAAGGCATGACTAAGTTTTATATTTATGTAAGACACTTGCACCAGTTCTTGAAACCTTCCAAGCTCCAAACAATACTGAACCCTATGCTTCTGTAACTATAGGGGATCAGATATATGATCTTTTGGTAGATACTGGAGCCAGTAAATCAGATTTTTAAAGTCTTCCTAAAGATTGTAAAGCTGTTGGTACTGTGGAAGTGGTTGGAGCTACTGGAAAACCAGAGAGAGTAGCAAAATTATAACCTAAAATGATAACTTTAGGTCCTTTATCTGTGGAGCATGCATTTCTTTGTATGTCAGACTGCCTCATGTATCTTCTTGTTAGGGATTTACTGTGTAAATTGCGAGCAACTATTCAATGTACTGACGCTGCAGATATATCATTACAACTCCCAGAAGAATGTCTGAAAGCTTTTCCATTGCTGTTCTTAGATTCAGTCAGTACAGAGAATGAGTTGGACTCCATCTATCCTATTCCTGAGGATATCCCTGAAGATTTGTGATCAAAGTCTTCCACAGATGTAGGTCTATTGAAATCAGCTACTCCAGTAAGGGTGAGAATCAAGGAAGGACTAGTTCCTTGTGTACCTCATTATGTCTATTGCTTTCTTTACTCAAGAGATAATGAGGTACACAAGGAATTGGTCCTTCCTTGATTATAGCAGCTGGGCTTGGTACTATAGGATGTGTCTTTATTACATGATCATTTACAACTCTCAGATCCTGGATGAATCTGTAGACAATTTTGCCATTTTGATCTAGCTTTGGCTTTTTTATTGGAAGTTTAGGTGAATACTATTCGATGTACATGCTTCTGAGAAGCATGGTATTATGATCCCTTGTTGAATTAGGGACTCAATAATATCTTTGCTTTTACCATCTGCTGAAGTGTGTTTAAGGGATATCAAGATTCTTTTGGTTGAATTATACAAATGTGGGCATAAAATCTCTAAGGCAAAACTATAGCAGGTATTGCCTTGTGTTGATTTGTGTTGTCAGAGGGTTCCAGAAGTATCATTCAGAAAAGAATAGCTGATATCCAGAAACTGAGTGCACCTAAGATCAAGAATCAACTCAGCTGTTCCTGGAACAACTAGTTTCTGTAGACAATGGATACCTGGGTATAGTGAAATTACTAAATGTTTAACAGATATAACCAAGAATAGAGAACCAGAACCTCTGAAACTCAAACCTGAACATCTGCAAACCTTAAGTAAGCTTAAGGAAGTGATTTTATCAGCACCAGCCCTTGGAATCCCAGACTATACTAAACCTTTTCAACTGTTTGTGAATGAGACCAAAGGGATTGCTTCTGGTGTATTGACACAGACTTTAGGTCAAAGTTATTGTCCAATTGGATATTATAGTTGTCAACTAGATCCAATTGCTGATGGTACAGTTCCTTGTCTAAGAGGTAAAAGCAGCTGCACCTATGTTAGTCCAGAAGTCATCAGATTTAGTTTTGGGATGTCCATTGACTGTATATTGTTCACATCAAATAGAAGCACTAATGAGGAAATTTTGTACTCAAGCATATTCAGACCAATGAATATCTAAGTATGAAATTATACTTCTAGGTAATGAAAACATCAAGTTGAAGACGTGTAGTATATTAAATCCAGCTACACTTCTTCCTGATTTGCCAAAGAACAGTGAACCCTTACATGAATGTGTAGAAGTAGTGAATCTAGTGGATATGCCTAGGATGGATTTAAAAGACACTTCAATCGAAAATCCAGATTTGGTTTTATTCACAGATGGTTCTTCATATTTGTGTAATGGAATTCGATGTACAGGTGCTGCAGTTGTCACAGAATTTGAGACATGGTGGTATGGATCATTACCTAGTAACCTTAGTGCTCAAGGCACAGAAATGGTCACTTCTGGCTGATGGTAAAAGTGCAAATGTTTATATAGACTCCCGTTATACTTTTTCCATTTGTCATGCTATAGGAAAGGTCTGGAAACAACAAGATTTTATTACTACATTGGGAAAACCAATTGCTCTTGCAGAAATAATAACTGAGTTGTTGGATGCTATCCAGAAGCCTAAACAGCTAGTGGTAATCCATTGTAGAAGTCATATTTCTGGCAGGGATTCAGTCTCTAAATGAAATCATAAAGTTGATGTAACTGAGAATTTTGCTGCTAAAAATGCTCTGGTGTATATCATGAACTTATCAACTATAGAATCTGATGATCTAGGAAAAGCTTATGTGGACTCGGAAATACAAAACTGGAAGAAGTTTGGATCTAGGAAAGAACATGGCATATGGGTTGCAGATACTGGAAAACTGCTGTTATCTAAAGACCTGTATACATATTATGTGTCAAGCCATCCACCCAAAAGGTCATTTTGGTACTCAAGCTATAATTGACCCCATAAAGAGACAATAGATAGCACCTGGAATAAGTATAGTAGTGAATAAGATCTGCTCAAGCTATTCTGTTTGCCAAAAATTCAATCAAGGGGCATTCAGACAGAAAGGGTTAGGTGGTAGACCTTTAGCATATTGTCCATTTCAGAGTCTGAAAATTGATTACATCAGTATGCCAAAAGCTGGAAGATACAAGTTTTGTCTGGTGATTGTTGACAGATTGACCAAATAACCTGAAGCTTTTCCATAAAATACAAATATAGCTAGCTTTGTGGTAAAAGTATTGATTAAGGAAATTATACCTAGATTTGGAGTACCACTATCCATAGACTCTGATATGGGATCTCATTTCACCCAAGACATCCTGAAAAGAGTCTATGAGAATCTAGGAATAACACCAAAATATCATGTTCCTTATCACCCACAAAGTTCAGGTCAAGTAGAGCATGTAAATAGCAAACTCAAGACTATGGTGGGGAAGATCTGTGCTGAAACTCATCTCAAATGGCCAGAGATTCTTCCCATAGCTTTGTTTTACCTATGTATGAGGCCAAGAGCAGATTTACATATATCATCCTATGAAATGCTCTTTGGACATGTTCCACTATAGGCATAAACTTGTAAGACAGTCTATACATCTCTCTTAGGAAGAGATTGTCAACTTGCTTCTTACTTAAGTGCTTTACAACAAAGACTCAAAGAATTACATGATATGGGAGTATTAATTCAAACTGGTCCTTTGGATTATTCTCTCCATAATTACAAACCAGGAGATACGGTATATGTCAAAAATTTTGCTAAAACATCAGCAACACAAGAGAGTTGGTTAGGTCCTTATGCTGTTGTGTTAGTTTCTCCATCTTCAATGAAAGTTTTAGGTAGAGATTCATGGTATCATTGTTCACATATCAAATTACCACATGGTATAAATAATGAAAATGTACAAATCATCAAAGAAGAAAATGAAGAAGAGATTGTAGAAAGTTAGAATCATCAGTTAAATTGAGTCTGCAGTCAAAAAGATCAGTAAAGAGAGGACCATTCCTGTGGAAGAGAATAGAAAAGGTCAATGTGGATGAAGAGAAGAATTTAGGAATTAATGGACATTGTTAAAAGACTGAAAATTTATAAATTTAAAGACATGCAATGAAGAGGATCACAGGATTAATGGACTAATGAATTGTTACTTTTGGGTAATGTATTATAGCACAAAATAGCATAACACTTATTCACACACAAACACAAATATATTTATTGCTAAGGAATTGCAGAAGAATTCTGCAAGCAAGAGGAGATGAGAAGATAAGATCCAAAGTAGTAGTAAGTATATATTGCATGCAACCGTAACATAACAAACACTAACATTACAGTAACACTGACATTACACTAGCAAAACAACATAACAAAACATAAATACAAAACATAAAAATACTTAGGTTACATTGAATCACTACTTAAATGAGTGAAACAATGTATAGTTAGGGTACTAACATGTTATAATTAGCTAAAGATAAATTAGTTGCTAACAAAATATAGATAGATTTAGTTTAAGTATAGAAATCTAGTTAGACAGAAGAATTTTGAAGATAGGGATTAGTTAAGTAGGATTAAGTAGATAAGAAAATTACATACTGACACACTACATCTTACATTACACAACACAAATAACATATGACATCACATAGCAAAAATGTAAATATGTAAATATATGTAAATAATGTGTATAATGCGATTGTAAATTAATTGTATTATAGTGTATGTACATGTATATATGTAATACATATGTAACATATGCATAAATATGAGGTGCATGTAAGTGTATATGTGTGTAGTATATGTATATATGTGTATATGTGTAAATTATATAGATAGCTCACTTATATCTATTGTTACATGTATTTGAATAAGTGAGTTTAATGTTTGGTTTGATTTTCAGTGTAAAACTTATGCAATGTTGTGTTTAGTATAATTTTCAAAAATTTTCTCTGTTTGATGCTAATGTAGTACAATAGCAGTAGAATGTTCTGTATTAGCTGATAAGAGTAGTATTTTGAGTTTGATGTTTGCATGTATTTGTATTTGCATTTTGATGTTATTATTTGCTTGTTGTGCTTTTGCATATGTTTGATCTGAATTTTGAACTTTGTAATTGTTCATTGTATACTTTCCCCTTTTTCCTTCCCTTGATTAAATCCCTAGAATAGGATATTATTAGATAGGATAAGATAGTTGAGTGTAGGTTGTTTATTATTTTGGGTAGAAATTTTATTTTAGGAAATATGTAAGTATGTTAAGTGTATAAATGCCAAAATAGTGTTTTTAACATGATTTCGGTTTTGTGCAAAGGGGAAAATATAGGAAAGGATTTCTAGCAGGGCATAGCAATGCAGGCTGGCAGCCTGGGATGGTGCAAGATCAAAATTCCACAGATCTTGGCTGGGTCAGGATTCTAAGGCAGTTGAAGAAGCTTTTTCTCTCAAGCTAGTCAGACTTGAAGGTGTGCCTAGTGGTCTCCCTAAAGAACCAGTTGAAGAGCTGCCAAAGACTTTGTATTATCAATAAGGTTGAATGAGTGTTCCCCTTCACATTGATGGACACTGTGAATGGTGAGAACCTTCTCCCTTTTTAGACCTTGTAAGGACACTACAACTTGAATCTGCTGTTTGACCCAACCATCTGGAGTTTGTAAGAATCTGGCCCTTTAGACATTGCTAACCCCTTGTAGTTTAGTTTTAGTTAAGTAAAGGATTTTTAGGTTTAATATCTGGGTGAGTTAACAGAACTAGTTCTTCCCTAAATCCCCTTCAATTCCCTTTATCCTTTTAATTAAATATGCCCCTGTTGTTTATTTTATTAGTGTTATCTTCTGTTAACCTTCCCAAAAACCTTCCCTATAAAACCTTTAACAATAAGTTTTTACTATAACACTAGTAAAAGACATTCCAAAATGAAAACTCCTAGAAATGTCATTGCCAAATTCTACAACTCCCAGGTCAAAATAAGAACAACCACAACTACCACAATGCAAGCATATAGGGGAAAAAAGAGTCAAGGAACCCCATACATGATCAAGTAGAACTTATTACCTAATAACAAAGAAGGGATCATCTTAAAAATAACACTCCAAAAAGCAAAATATAAAGGTTTGCAACCAAGAATAATTTATCCTAAAGGGTTGTATACAATCCTACAGGTTAGAAAATAGACCTTTCATGGAATGAAGGATTTATGAAAAATTCCATGTGAAAAGACTGGAAAAGAATAGATATTTGGAAATGCAAACATAAGAGTCAAGAGAACTCTCAAGAAGCAAATGCATTTGAGCTATAGGAAGGGGCTAAAGGATGATGATTACTTCTGTTCTAATACAAAAAGAAGAGACAAACATCTCTTCAAAATTCACGTGTCTTCAAGGGTAATAGAGGTAATCAATAAAATATAATCAGCCTTGGGATTGGTGATAATTGATTGTAGTCTGATTTGATGATCTGAAGAAAGGAAAGAAAAGAAAGGACAATAGGCAAAAACCAAAAGAAGAAATGAAGAGCAAAAGGGTAAACTTTTCTGTATCTTATATTTGGTAAGTGAGAAAAAGAAGATATAGAAATGGAAGGAGGGGTAGAAATCACAGCATCTCATGAACCTCACTATTATCTGAAATGGATAAAAGAAAATTGAATACATCCACATAGGCGCATAGAATTTGGAGCAGTAATATGGTGAACTCAATGAGGAAACAATTGGGAAAAGGAAACTGAAAGACTTAAGACAAAATCAGGATGAAGAAATAATCATATGCAAAGCAAATAAACTTCAGAGAGTAAATTTAGAGAGGGGAATAAAAGAAAAAATATAAAACTAAAGAGAAGTGAAATGGTAACAAATAGCTTCAATTACATATTCCCTAGTGTTGACTACCTTCCTCCTCTTTTGCCACCTTCTTTGTTAAGAGGGAAATAGAGTGGGGCAGCTAAGTGGTTCAGTGAACAGAGAGTTAGGCCTGAAGATGGGAGGATGTGGGTTCAAATTTGGCCTCAGACACTTCCTAATAGTATGGCCTTGGACAAATCGTTTAACTTCCATTTCCTATCCCTTAGTGCTCTTTTGTCTTTGAACCAATACATAGTGTAGATTCTAAGATGAAAGGTAAGGATTTTTTAAGTGGACAAAGAAAGGAAAAATAACTTTACCACAATAAAAAGATATAAAAATAAAGCCACAGAAATCATCAAGATTTCTTTTTATATTATCAACAAGGCCCACCTGAAAAAGAAAGAGAAAAACCATTCAAAATAACTAGAGAATGAGTAAAATATTTAGTAATGTATTTACCAGAATGCCCAGAAGAATTGTGTATATATAAAACTCTGATGCTTTCTTTACAGAAATACAGACCTAGATGAATTTGATAGATGTTAATGGCTCATAGTTGACCCATTCCAATATAAAACTGACAATAGTACATAAATTAATTTCCTTACTTTATAGAGCTAGAAAAAGAATAACAAAGTTTATCAGAAGGAAAAAATATCAAGTATGCCAAGTGAAATAATTTTTAAAGTGCAAAGTAAGAAGGAACTATCAATATCAGATCTCAAATTATACTACAAAGCAATAACCATCAAAAACAATTTGGTATTGGTTGCTTTCATAAGTAAAAAGAAACTTGAGCAGTGGAACAGAAAAAGAACATAAAGAGGCAGCTGGTTTACAATTTAATGGGGAGGGGGAGGGAACAAGCTAACAAAACTATATGAAGCATGTGAAAATATGGTCCATAACTAACAATGAGAGAAATTCAAATTAAAACACCTCTGAGGTTTTATTTTAAACCTGTCAGAGTGACAAAGATGAACAAAAAATAAAGGAAAATGATAATTGTTGGAAGTGCTATATAAATATATACAAACTAATGCACTATTGTTATATCTATGAATAGGTCTAAACTGTTCTGGAAAGCAATTTGTAATGATTACATAAAAGTCACTAGATGTGCCTATCCTTTGATTGACTAATACTATGAGAAATATGTCTCCAAAGAGATCAAAGAATTTATCTGTACAAAAACATTCATAGTGGCCATTTTTATTCTGAAAGACTAAAGAACTCTGATCAATACAGTGATCATCCATAATTCCAGAGGATGAATGATGGAATTTTGTTTTCTAGATCTTAATAGGAAGATGATAATCCAGAGGCACCAAATGAGAAATATATAACATGTCAATATGACCAACATGTGAATTTGTTTTATTTGACTATGTCAACTTATTACAAGGGAAGGCTTTGGTGGGAGTAAAGAAGAAGGTGGGAGTATTGGAGGACAATGATTATAGAGTCACTAAAAAGAAAATAAAGAGTATTAATGGAGCAGTTAAAGAAAAAGCACAGAAGTTTCAAAGAGCAACATAAACAAGTGAGAACTTCGAAACTAATTTGCTGAACATAATGTATACTTTTAAAAAAACTATGAATATGAAGATTCTTCTTTTCTATTTTTGTATATGGAAATGATTGTGTTTGTTAATATTTGTCAAAATTCACTTCCGGGTAATCATGGCTGCAATCTAGATGCCACACGCTTCCTCTCCCCGGCACCGAACGAAATAGACTACATCAAAGGAGCATAAAAATCACCTTTGGAGGAACAGAAGGACTCCCCAGTACTCCCCAGTATACCACAGAGGCAAAGGTACTTGGGGTTTGAACATTTCCACACTATAATAAGAAGGAGGTAAAGCTTGCACAGAAATGTGAACTGAGCCGCCCTTCCCCCCCCCCAACCTTCCCCACCAAACCAGAGTGAACTACCGGAGCGCTCACTGGGACAGCGAGTGAGTGGGGAACGTCTCTGTTTGGGTGGGGGTGGAACTCTAGGGTCCTTGGGATCTGGGGACTGCCAGGAAAAAACATCTCAGGGCGGTTTCATGGGAGAATCCTGCGCTGAGCACGGGCTGCGGAACCTTACTCACAGCAGTTGCGGTTGCGCTGAGCATCTGGGTGGAGCTAAACACCAGGGGCAGACCACGCGCTGATTATCTGGGCAGAGCTGAACACCTGGGCACTTTGGCTGTGATCAGGGGCCCAGCACTCTAAGAAACCTCGGAGGCTGGGAAGAACTAGTCTGAGGCAACCTAAATTCACAGAAAACCCGCCCATATCACCCAGACCCCAGACCAAAAAGGAAAGGAGAATGAAACCACCAAAGGGATGGCTCACATGGCCCAAAATGAAGCCTCCAGGAAGAAAGGGAAAAAGGTGACTATTGAAAACTTTTATGGTGGGAGTACCCAAGGAAAAGAAGAGAATGGGGATGAGGAAATATCACTAATCAACATGTATGCACCAAATGGTATAGCATCCAAATTTTTAATAGAGAAACTAGGAGAATTGAAGGAGGAAATAGACAGTAAAACCATATTAGTGGAAGACTTGAACCAACCATTATCAAATTTAGATAAATCAAACCAAAAAATAAACAAGAAAGAGGTAAAAGAGATGAATGAAATCTTAGAAAAATTAGAGTTAATAGGCATATGGAGAAAAATAAATAGGGACAAAAAGGAATCCACCTTCTTTTCAGCACCACATGGCACATTCACAAAAACAGATCATACACTAGGTCACAGAAACATGGCACTCAAATGCAGAAAAGCAGAAATAATAAATGCAGCCTTTTCAGATAACAAGGAAATAAAAATATTGATCAGTAAGGGTACATGGAGAGCCAAATCAAAAATTAATTGGAAATTAAATAATATGATACTCCAAAATCGGTTAGTTAGAGAAGAAATCATAGAAACAATTAATAATTTCGTTGAGGAAAATGACAACGGTGAGACGTCCTTTCAAACCTTATGGGATGCAGCCAAGGCAGTACTTAGAGGAAAATTCATATCCCTGAGTGCATATATTAAAAAATTAGGGAGGATAGAGATCAAGGAATTGGAAATGCAAATCAAAAAACTTGAGAACGAACAAATTAAAAACCCCCAGAAGAAAACCAAACTAGAGATCCTAAAAATTAAGAGAGAAGTTAATAAAATCGAAAGTGACAGAACTATTGAGCTAATAAACAAGACTAGAAGCTGGTATTTTGAAAAAACAGACAAAATAGACAAAGTACTGGTCAATCTAATTAAAAAAAGGAAAGAAGAAAGGCAAAATAACAGCATCAAGGATGAAAAGGGGATCTCACCTCCAATTAGGAAATTAAGGCAATCATTAAAAACTACTTTGCCCAACTATATGGCAATAAATATACCAACCTAGGTGATATGGATGAATATTTACAAAAATATAAATTGCCTAGACTAACAGAAGAAGAAATTGATTTCTTAAATAATCCCATATCAGAAAAAGAAATCCAACAGGCCATCAAAGAACTTCCTAAGAAAAAATCCCCAGGGCCTGATGGATTCACCAGTGAATTCTATCAAACATTCAAAGAACAGCTAACTCCAATACTATACAAACTATTTGACATAATAAGCAAAGAGGGAGTTCTACCAAACTCCTTTTATGACACAAACATGGTACTAATCCCAAAGCCAGGCAGGCCAAAAACAGAGAAAGAAAACTATAGACCAATCTCCCTAATGAATATAGATGCAAAAATCTTAAATAGGATACTAGCAAAAAGACTCCAGCAAGTGATCAGAAGAGTCATCCACCATGATCAAGTAGGATTTATACCAGGGATGCAGGGCTGGTTCAATATTAGGAAAACTATCCACATAATTGACCACATCAACAAGCAAACCAACAAGAACCACATGATTATCTCAATAGATGCAGAAAAAGCCTTTGATAAAATACAACACCCATTCCTACTAAAAACACTAGAAAGCATAGGAAATGAAGGGTTGTTCCTAAAAATAATAAACAGTATATATCTCAAACCATTAACTAATATCATCTGCAAGGAGGATAAACTAAATCCATTCCCATTAAGATCAGGAGTGAAACGAGGATGCCCATTATCACCTCTATTATTTGACATTGTATTAGAAACACTAACAGTAGCAATTAGAGAAGAAAAAGAAATTGAAGGCATTAAAATAGGCAAGGAGGAGACCAAATTATCGCTCTTTGCAGATGACATGATGGTCTACTTAAAGAATCCTAGAGATTCAACCAAAAAGCTAATTGAAATAATCAACAACTTTAGCAAAGTTGCAGGATACAAAATAAACCCACATAAGTCATCAGCATTTCTATATAATTCCAACACAGCTCAGCAGCAAGAACTAGAAAGAAAAATCCCATTCAAAATTACCTTAGACAAAATAAAATACTTGGGAATCTATCTCCCAAGACAAACACAGGAACTATATGAACACAACTACAAAACACTTTCCACACAACTAAAACTAGACTTGAACAATTGGAAGAACATTAACTGCTCATGGGTAGGATGAGCCAATATAATAAAAATGACCATCCTACCCAAACTTATCTATCTATTTAGTGCCATACCCATGGAACTTCCAAAAAATTTTCTTACTGATTTATAAAAAACCATAACAAAGTTCATTTGGAAGAACAAATGATCAAGGATATCCAGGGAAATAATGAAAAAAATACAAAGGAAGGGGGCCTTGCAGTCCCAGATCTCAGACTATATTATAAAGCAGCGGTCATCAAAACAATTTGGTGCTGGCTAAGAGACAGACAGGAGGATCAGTGGAATAGACTGGGGCAAGCGACCTCAGCAAGACAGTATATGACAAACCCAAAGATCCCAGCTTTGGGGACAAAAATCCACTATTTCATAAAAACTGCTGGGAAAATTAGAGGACAGTGTGGGAAAGATTAGGTTTAGATCAACACCTCACACCCTACACCAAGATAAATTCAAAATGGGTGAATGACTTGAACATAAAGAAGGAAACTATAAGAAAATTAGGCAAACACAGAATAGCATACATGTCAGACCTTTGGGAAAGGAAAGACTTCAAAACCAAGCAAGACTTAGAAAGAGTTACAAAATGCAAAATAAATAATCTGGAATACATCAAATTAAAAAGGTTTTGTACAAACAAAACCAATGTAACCAAAATCAGAAGGGTAGCAACAAATTGGGAAACAATCTTCATAAAAACCTCTGACAAAGGTTTAATTACTCAAATTTACAAAGAACTAAATCAATTGTACAAAAAATCAAGCCATTCTCCAATTGATAAATGGGCAAAGGACATGAACAGGCAGTTCTCAGCCAGAGAAATCAAAACTATTAATAAGTACATGAAAAAGTGCTCTACATCTCTTATAGTCAGAGAGATGCAAATCAAAACAACTCTGAGGTATCACCTCACACTTAGCAGATTGGCTAACATGACAGCTATGGAAAGTAATGAATGCTGGAGGGGATGTGGCAAAGTGGAGACACTAATTCATTGCTGGTGGAGTTGTGAATTGATCCAGCCATTCTGGAGGGCAATTTGGAACTATGCCCAAAGGGTGATAAAAGACTGTCTGCCCTTTGATCCAGCTACAGCACTGCTGGGTTTGTACCCCAAAGAGATAATAAGGAAAAAAACTTGTACAAGAATATTCATAGCTGCACTCTTTGTGGTGGCCAAAAATTGGAAAACGAGGGGATGCCCATCAATTGGGGAATGGCTGAACAAATTATGGTATATGTTGGTGATGGAATAGTATTGTGGTAAAAGGAATAATAAAGTAGAGGAATTCCATGGAGACTGGAACAACCTCCAGGAAGTGATGCAGAGCGAAAGGAGCAGAACCAGGAAAACATTGTACACAGAGACTTTGTGGTACAATCAAAGGTGATGGACTTCTCCATTAGTGGCAATGCAATGTCCCTGAACAATCTACAGGGATCTAAAAAACACTATCCACAAGCAGAGGATCAACTGTGGGAGTAAAAACACCGATGAAAAGCAACTGCTTGACTACAGGGGTTGAGGGGATATGACTGAGGAGAGACTCTAAATGAACACTCTAATGCAAATACCAACAACAGGGAAATGGGTTCGAGTCAAGAACACATGTGATAACCAGTGGAATCATGCGTTGGCTATGGGAGAGGGAAAGGTGTTGGGGGGGAGGGGGGGCGGGGAAGAAAAGAAAATGATCTTTGTTTCCAGTGAATAATGTTTGGAAATGACCAAATAAAATAATGTTTAAAATTTAAAATATATATATTTGTCAAATTCAGAATAACAAAAAAAATTAAGTAAAAATCAGAAAATGAAATGTATTACATACATACACACATTTAAACATAGCAATATAAATTACTAGGACATTGTCTCCCTTACTGGAGTCTCTGTGTATTGGAGACTTATTTCCTTCCTCTATAGAATTTGAGTTAACATTCAGTAGATCCCCAAGGAAAAAACCTGAAGCATGTGTTTAAATCTTCTGATCCCTACTCTGAGGGAATAATCCAAAAGTACCCTGTGGGGGATTGGTCAGGTAATTTAGAAAAGAGCTCCCTACAAAGACTCCTGCCCATAATAGTCGGCTGCTATCTTGTATTCCAATATAATTTTAATTGCTTTAGTGAAATCTAGGCACAAATTATACTCAGAAAATATAAAGACATTTCCCTGGGACAAAATCATGTGAAGGCAATGAGCCAAAGAGAGAAAATGACTCCCTTTGGTGCCCCTGTTCCCAGATCTGATCAGGCTTTGTGTGCATTTCCAGTCCTTCTGGGGAGCCCTGGGCCACAAGTTACATTTTGTGGACTTATGTGGGATATTGAGGTTTTCCAATTAACCTCAAGTGACTAATTCATTTTGGGAAACACATCTTTGGAATTTGTTCATGTTTATTTGGCTTTATTTTAGAAAATCAAGACTATTCTATTGTATCTAAATAGCTGAATCAAAAGAGATACCATAAGATCCTTGTGGGCTCTAAATCCCTAGGAAAAAAGGTTGTCTGCCTAAAAAATCCTGAGTGCTTTCCCTTTTAGGAAAAGAACTGTTGATTTGTTGACTACTGCAGAGATTTATATGAGAAATTTACTTCCAGGACCTCTATTTGAATTTTTCCATATACTACAGGGATCAGCTGTACAAATTTGCATCCAGGATATTTGACCACAAGTAAGAAGAATGGATAGAAGGATGACAACATTGAGTTTTGTCTTGATGTACAGGAAATTTTTCTAACAATTAAAGATGGGCAAAAGTGGAATAAGTTGTCTCAAAAGGAGTGAGAATCTTTAAGAAGAGAAAGGACAATTACTTTGTAGAATTCTGAATCACTTATAAGTTAAACTAGAAGGCCTCTGAGGTTCTCTGGAATCTTATATTTCCTCAACACTCCATGTCTAACAGAAACTGGTCCAAATGATCCAGCTTAAAGCTAGTACAAATGTAATGAGATCTTCTCCCTTCAAAGGGAGTCAATGCAGTTCAGTCCTGTCATATTGCACTATCCCTAACAAAATTTCCCAAAATCCTGAGGCAAAACATAAACAAAGACAGTTCTAGAATATAGATCTCCAGATATATCTAACGTAACCAAGCTTAGAAGGAAAGCAGTAAGTTGGAGGGAAAATTTATAGACAGCTTCTCAGATAAGGTCTCATATCTAAAATATATAGTGGATTTTGTCAAATATGTAAGAATATGAGCCATTCCACAATTGATAAATGGTCAAAATATATGAATAGACAGTGTTTAGGTAAAGAAATCAAAGCTATATATAACTACAATGGTATGTTGGTATTCATCATTAATTCATTCCAGAAGGTGGATGAAGTACCAAAAAGGTCAAATACCAAGTGAATTTTTCCCATAAAGAGTAATATAAATTGAATTAATCCATTCCAGACACCCAGAAAACCCAAATTTTATAAGGCTTTATATGCATTAATGAAGTTGTATATTGCTAAATAAACATAGACAAAATAAAAATCTATAATTAAATGAAATAAAATAATTTTAACTTAACTATTTTGAGAGGAGTTCATAGCCTAAGGGGATGGTGGGGAAGACAAATGTTATTGTTTCAAGAGGAATCTCTTTCCATAATATCTGAGGGCAGCTGCCCTTCTGGAGTTCTTTTTCTTTCTCTTTTCTGTCACTTATCACCATTAGACCCTACTTGAGATCCACCAGGTATAAGCTTCACAAAACAATCTTTCCATTGATATTTGTTTGTGCCTATATTTCAAATTCCTCTGAAGTAGGAAATGGTCTAGTTATTTAACAAATTTACAATTCTGCTTGTTAAAGCTTTATCAGGATTATGTTTTTCAACAAAATTTTGCACTTCCATCCATTTTGCACATATTTCTTTGATTAATGATGTGGAGACATCCTCCTTTGCTGCTTTCTCACCTGAAGAAAATTCCTGGGACACTAATTGTTCCTGCTCCCTTTGAAGTTCTTGAAACTCTTAGGTGTTAAACTCTTCTTTATGCTCCTGAACTAATGTGTGATCCTTTGTTTCAGCTGAAACAGGCATTCACTTCCAGATAACAACAAGGTCTAGGACAATGATGGCAAATCTTTTAGAGATAAAGTGCCAGGTCCTGCCCCCACCCCCCAGACCAAGTGCCATGCCCACCCCACCCACAGAGATCACATACCCTCACCTTGCCCCCTGGCCCACTCCTTACCCCTTATGGGTAGGGAGGAAGCACTCCCATTGGACTGATGGGCAGAGGGGTAGGTGATGCAAAATAATGTTGTCAGGCATGGTGGAGAGGGGGAAGGGAACAGCTTTACCCAAGTCCCTCTGCCTTTCTATTAATGAACTCTGGGGTAGAGGGGTAGTGATGGAGGGTGGTGCAGGTGCCCACAAAGAGCACTCTGTGTGCCACCTTTGGCACATGTGCCATAGGTTCACCATCACTGTTCTAGGAAGTGAGTGGAGTACCAAGCAAACATCACATACTTCAACAACTTTTTTTTTCTTGTCAAAATGCATAAAATACCAAATTTGATAAGTTCCCAAACCATCAAATACCAAGATTTAACTATATGTGAAAACATTTTCTGTTATAATTGATTCAAGAACTACAAATCAAAACAACTCTGAGATATCATCTCATAACTATCAGATTACCTAAAATATTAAAAGGGCAAAATGACAAATGTTAGTGGGTATGTGGGAAAATGAGGTATGAATACACTGTTTTGTGGAATTATGATCTGATCCGACCATACTGGAGAACATTCTGGGATTCTGCTCAAATAATTATAAATCTATAAATAACTTTTGACACAGCAATACCACTATTAGGTTCATTTCCTAAGATGATCAGGGGAAAAGGAAAAGAAGATACATGCCCTAAATTATTTATAACAGCTCTCTTTGTGGTGGCAAAAAAAAAAACAAACTAGAAATTAAAGGGGTGCCCATCAATTAGGAAATGCCTAAAAAAAGTTGTCACAAGAGGAGAAAGAAGTAAATAGGAACTGTGAGCTAACCTATTGGTATATCAACAAGATTCAGTTTCATCACCTCATTACTTATTTCCACTTTGTAGTCTTTCACATGTTTATTGCTTGCTACGCATTCCAAATATTCCTTCAAAGCTCAAAAAACTGGAAAGGAAAAGGTAAAAAATACAGATATTCTACCTGGAATATAGATAAACAGAAAGATAACTCTTGATTAAATCCCATTAATTAAAGTAGCCTGAATCTTTACCTCAATGCTTTCTATCTCCCAAAGTTATGTCATAGGATATGCCATAAGATATGCCATTTTAATTGATGAGTAACCTACAATGAGATTCTTTGGGTACTTTGGTAGCTAAACTCTCTGTGACACAATCTTGCTGCTAAAATACAGTCTGACATAATTTTTCCTTTGAGAGAATTTATAAGAATTCCTACCACAACATTATCAGTTTTTCAGTGTCCTCAAAGTTTGATGCCCAAAACTGAACACAGTACTGTGAACATGGTCTAACCATAAGACAGTAGACTATGACCACAGGCTGACTTGTTCAAGAAATTATGCTTCTCACTGATGCATGAGATTCTATTCATTGTTCTGTTCATTATGTACCTTTTATTCATTATGTACCATCATGTTGGCTTATAGTGAGCTTCCAATTCACTAAATATCCTATAATTTCTCAGAAAAAAAAATACATCCAGATAAGCTATAGTCTACTACCATTCCAAGGTATAGTTTCCATTATTTCTAACATCTTCTGGGCTTCTTTATAATCTGTCTTATATAAAATTGGAAGCACATTCTTTTTTCTCTTTTTTTTTGGTATTTTATTTTATTTTGTTTTATAATTCTCTGGGTATAATTCCAGATTTGCTCTGTAAAGTAGTTAGATAAATTCACAGCTCCACCAACAGTATATCAGCATCCCCATTTTCCCACATCCTCTCCGACATTTGTCATTTTTCCCTTTTATCATTTTAGTCAGTCTGAAAGGTGTACAGGGATATCTCTGAGTTATTTTGGTTTACATTTCTCTAATCAGTAGTGATATATAGTTTTGATTTCTTCATCTGAAAATTGTCTCTTCATATCTTTTGCCCACTTAATCAATTGGGAGATGACTCTTATTCTTATAAATTTGAAAAAGTTCTTTATATATTTTAGATATGAGACTTCTAAAAGATTATCTATAAAAAGTTTTCCCAATTTTCTGCTTTCCTTCTATCTTGATAACATTTGCTTAATTTGTACAAAAACTTTTCAATTTGATGTACTCAAAATTATCCATTTTACATTTCACAATGCTCTCCATCTCTTGTTGACTCATAAATTCAATGTCTATCCATAAATCTGATAGGTAGCATGTTCCCTGTTCTTTTAATTTACTTATATCTCCTTTGATATCAAAATCACATATACATTTTTATCTTAATGAATGGTGTAAAATATTGGTCTATTATTAGTTTCTTTCAAAATAGCTTCCAGTTGTCCTAGTAATTTTTACCAAATAATTTCTTATCTCAAAAACTTGGATCTATGCTTTTGACAAATACAAGATTACTATAATTTTTTTCTGATCTTTGCTGTATGTCTATTCTGTTCCAATTATTTACTTTTCTATTTCTTAGACAGTAGGTAGTTTTTTTATATTTATTGCTTTATAATATAATTTTAAATCTGGAATTACTAGACCTCATTCATTTATATTTTTATTAATCTTTTTAATATTCTTTTTTCTTTATATTCTGTTTTTTAATGAATTTTGCTATTAGTTTTTCTAACCCAATAAAATATATTTTGTAATTTAATTGGGATGGTATTAAATAAGTAGATTAATTTAGATATGATTGTCATTTTAATTATATTGGCTCTGCCCATCCAGGAACAATTAAGATTTCTCCAATTATTTGTTTCTGACTTTATTTGCATAAAAAGTGTTGTATAATTATGTTCATGTAGTTCCCAGGTTTTTTTTGTCAGGTATTCTCCCAGGTATCTTATCCTATCTGTGGTTACCCTAAATGGACTAGCAGCATTTTTTAATGACATTTCTGGCTTTTTCTTTGTAAGCTGAAGAGTTTAGAAAGTTGCCTTCTTCAATTGTACATTGGAAGAAATAAGTTGATTTCCAAATACCCAAGCTTCTTCATAGGTTGCTCTCCTTAGTAGGTTATAATCAGTGTTTCCCATACAGTGTCCTCCACAGGTCAGCAGACAGACACTAAACCTAGTAGTTTCAAAAGGTTTGGATAAATTGAGTCATCTTCTCTAGTATGCCAGCACCTAGCCATCTAACAGTGTCTCTATGGCTTCTAGTCACATCCAATACAATCACATTTCCCCCAAATTATACTTGTGAAGTAGGATGATTTGACCTTAATTGTAGGACTTGAATTTATACAATTAAATTTCATTTTCTGAGATGAATTTCATCATTGTACCCTAACAAAACCTTTTTGAACTTTGATTTTCATCAATGTGTTAGCTAATGCACATGACTTTATGAATTCTACAAATTTGATTAGCATATTATGTATTTCTTTGTCTAAATTATTAGTGGTAGTCTCTCGGTGACCGAGAATGACTATTGTCTTTGTACAGTTTCATCTACGGTGTACCCTCATGTGGCTTTGGAGTCCAAAGGCTGAGGCGCACAGTTTGTGGCACATGGGGCATGGGACGCCAGTTGTTTCGGGAGGTGCGGTTGTGGCCTGGTGTCGGCGTTCACGCGCAGCGGCAAGATATCAACGTCGCTCATCTTCAAAGGTGGTGGAGGCATGGTTAATGTGGGTTCGCCAGCTGCTTCTGACAGAGGCAGCGCCTTTGTCAGGTCTATGAAGACAATGTAGAGACTTAGGTTCTGCTCAAGGCATTTTTCCGGCATTTGCCTCACCGTGAAGACCATGTTGATGGTGCTACGATCTGGTCGGAAGCCACATTGTGATTCCGGCAGGTTCTGCTCTGAAATAGATGACAGGAGTCTGTTGAGTATAACACAGGCAAGGATTTTTCCAGCAGTGGAGAGTAGTGAGATGCCTCTGTAGTGGTCACAGGCTGCTCGTGCACCTTTGTTATTATATTGGGCTACGATGGAGGCATCTCTGAGTTCTGGGGGCATGTCTTCCTCTTCCCATATACTGGTCAGCACTATGTGGAATGCCTAGAGCTCCTTTCCATTTAAGGCCTTGTACACCTCCATTGGGATCCCGTCTTTACCAGGTGCCTTGCCTGCACTCATTTGTTTAATGGCTTTTTGGACTTCCTCTATTGAAGGAGGGATGTCAAGTTGTTCAATGGTGCGGTTTGGGGGGATCTGGTCAAGGGTGCTTTGGTCGACTGAAGAGGGTTGGTTGAGAAGCTGACTGAAGTGTTCTTTCCACCTGTTGCTGATGCCTTGTTTATCTTTTATGAGAGTGTCACCATCAGAGGATAGGAAGGGAGTGGTGGTGGGTTTTAATGGCCCATAGACAGTCTTGAGGGCACTGAAAAATTGTTTGTAGTTTTTCGTATCAGCAAAGCGCTGGATTTCTTCTGCCTTTTTTTCCCCACTATCTGCCTTGCATCTTCCTGATCTCACACTGCGCCATGGCTTGGAGACTTGAATCTTTCCTTTTTAGGAGCAGAGTTTGGGTTATTTTGCCACTCCATAAAGGCTTTGTTCTTTTTGCTCAATAGGTCTTCAATAGCAGTGTTGTTCTCTTCGAACCAGTCCTGGTGGTTGCATTGTTTGGGGCCTAGGACTGCCTTTGATGTTTCCTTCACTGTGTCTCTGAACTGGTTCCATTTCTCGGTTGAGCTTCCAGTGAGTGGTCCATTGGCAGACAGCTTGACATCCAGGCAGGACTGGAATGCTTGCAAATAAGATGGATCTCTAAGACGACTCACATTGTAAAATGCATGAACTGTCTGGGCACATTTTGGATGGCGAGGCGCAATGTGCATATGAAGAGTCACTCTAACCAACCGGTGGTCTGTCCACCATTCAGCTCCTCTCATGGCTCTGGTGATCTTTACATCCTGGATGTCTCGCCAGCGTACAATGATGTAGTCAATGAGATGCCACTGTTTTGACCGTGGGTGCATCCACGTTGTTTTATATTTGTTCGCCATTCTGAACACAGTGTTCGTGATGGTGAGTTCAAACTCTGAGCATTTGCTGAGTAGCAGTAGGCCCCTGTTGTTCATTTTGCCCACACCGTGTTTGCCGAGCACTCCTTTCCATCTTTCATGGTCCTGGCCAACGCGGGAGTTGAAGTCTCCCAGTAGTATCAGCTTGTCATTTGTGGGCACTGAATGCAGGACGGCACTCAGGTCAGAGTAGAACTGCTCGATGGTCTCCTCTGTGCTGGTCAGTGTTGGGGCATATGCGCTGATGATTGTGGCATACCGGTCTTTGCTGAGAGGTAAACGGATCCTCATGAGCCTCTTGCTGATGCCCACAGGCAAGTCTGGCAGCTGTTTGAGCAAACTGGTCTTGATGGTCAGGCTAACACTGTGGATTCTGTCTTCATTTGAGGCTCTACCTTTCCAGAAGAAGGTGTATCCAGTGGTGGGTTCGCTGAGTGATCCCTCTTCTGGTAAACGTGTTTCACTTAAGGCTGCGATGTCGATGTTATATCGCGCCAGTTCTTTACCGATTAGAGCTGTTCTTCTCTCAGGTCTTGGGGGTATTCTCTCTATCAATTAATGTCCTGATGTTCCATGCTCCTAGGAGGAGTTTCTTTGTATTTTGTTTCCTTTGATTTCGACCGCTTAAAGGGATGACCCGCCAGCCGAAGTGTGCTGACTGGGTGTTTGTAGGACAGGCAATGTTTAGGACACCTTTTCTAGTCCCCTCCCTTGTTTAGGGTGAGCAGTGCTGTCCTAGAGAGGGCTGCTCAGTCGCCCAGGATGCTGCTGAACGTCTCTGCTGCCCACAGGGCCGAGCAACCATTGGTCCCTGGGCTGCCTACGTGCAGGATCGTGACTACAACTGCCAGTGGTCACCTCCACCTGTTGCGTCGTCACTCCCCCATTGCCGCAGGTCTTGAAGAGGGTGGACGGGGTTAGGATAGATGAGTGTGCACAAAGATACTTGTGCGTGAAGGAGATTTAAGTGGAGTAGGGTGTATGGGGTGCTCAGGGACAGGTAGTATCTCTGCTATGGAGGGCTTGTCGTGCCCTCCTAGGGCAGCTCTCCAGCCTCTGACCCTCACCTGACACCCAGCTCTCACTTGTGGCTCCCAGTAGCCGCTAGCATGCGGCAGTGGCCACACCCTGGGCAATGGCTTCGACAGGCCGGCTAAACCTTGTGAGGGTAGCCATCGGGTCCTTGACCCCTGGTGAACCAAGGCTTTGCTCACCCAGCATGTGAAGACTGCTTCGGCCGAACAGGCAGAAGAAACCAATAAGAAGGTTCAACGCCTGAGATGGCAACACAGCAAAGCACTGTGGAGTGCTTAGGGGGTGTTGGAGCACAAAAGACAACATGGCCATCCAATGCAGCTGAGGAAGTCTCCAGGCATAACAATTTTTCGTGCCAATGGACCCAGGCTTCCAACGCCAAGAGAATGAGACTGTCTCTGTGCATCGACTTTTCCACTCTCTTTCACGCACAAGTATCTTTGTGCACACTCATCTATCCTAACCCCGTCGAAATTATTAATAAAATGATATACAACACAGGGCCAAAGATCCTTGGGACCAAACACAAGGGATCACTATTTGAACTGGTATTTTCTATTCCTTGGGTCATTCAACAGTTCCTAACAAACCTAACTATATTATTATCTAGTCCACATTGTTTCATTTTTCTAAAAGAATAGTTTCCAGAGAGCAAAACTTTTTTAAAATTTTACTTAAAAGCATTTAAATGATAGTTCCACCATTCCCGTGACCTACCAGCCTAGTAACTCTGCCAAAAGAAAAAGGAAATTAGGTTAGTATGCCATAATCAGTTCACCATGGATAAAGTCATGCTGGTTCATTATAACTAGTTCCTTTTATAAATGTTCACAAAATATCTCTTTCTTAGCCAGAAGTAAAAATCAGAATCAAGACATTTGCCCTTCTCTAATCCTGAAGTACTTCATCCATTTTCCATGACATTTCATAGTTCCCTAATGATGGTTTAGCTAGTCCATCTTCCAGTTCTTTCAATATCCTATGATTTCCTTTGTTCAGTCATTGGACTGAATTTTTTGTAGGAACCTAAGGACTCTTTTACTATCTATTTATCTACAATTTTAACTTCTTGTTCAACATTTTTGTTCTGTTTTATAAATGTATACTTTTGTTGTTGCTTTTTATCACCACAATCATCTTCCAAACTAGGTCCCTTTCAATTCTATTCCATAAGTATTTCTTATGTGCCTACCCACCATGCCAAGTCTGAGGGACAGAAGACAATATTTTTTTAAGTCCCTGCCCTCAAGGTCTCTATATTCTACTGAGTCCACTCACTGAATCCTCCCTTCTAACAAAAACAATAAAACAAAATCGAATAACAAAGCAATCACATCTGACAGCAATATTCCACAGCTATATTCCCTTGCCCCAACACTATCAGAAGGATGGATGAATGTTTTATTCTCTGTTCTCTGAAACCAAGATTGTTCTTCTGTCCTGTCTAGTTCAAAGAGTATTCTCCTTGATAGAGGAAACAAAATGAGCTGAATATTTCACATTGTCTTCATTATCCGTTATCATTATTCCAGCATCAATCCTCTCCTTTGATCACACTCTTTACCTCAATAGAACTTAAAAAAAACCTTTTTAGTATTCATTAATAGGCTTAGTACATTCTGAATTTTCATAATGATGTATTCCTAGAGGCCTGTGGCATTTGTGAATATAGCTTCCATTATCTACCCTTCTTTTCAGCTTCCCATAGGGGAAACTACAGGACACTATGGATGGAGCATCAGGCATAGTGTCAGGGAGCTCTGCATCTAGATCAGGTCTCAGATACTTGCCAGATGTGTAACCCTGGGGAAATAATTTTTCTTCTGTTTGTCTCAGTTTCCTCCCCTGTAAAATGGGGATAATAATATAATTTACACCTCTTTATGGTGAGGATTGGGTGAGATAATATTTATAAAACACTTAGCATAATACCTGGAACATAGTGCTATATAAATGCTAACTATTATTATTATTATTATTATCATCTCTTCAATTTTCTTGTAATTCTAGGTTTCTTGATAGGCTTCTTATGAATTCAGATTGGTGTCTTGATTTTATTATTATTAATTATATAAATTAATTAATTGTTTTTTATTTTATTATATAATATATAATATATTAATTAATTAATTAATTAATTAATTAATATTATTATAAACCCTTATCTTCTGTCAATATTGTATATTGATTCCAAGGCAGAAAAATGGTAAGGGCTGGGCAATGGGAATTAAGTGATTTGCCCAGAGTCATACAGCTAGTATCTGAATCTAGATTTGAACCCAAGACCTCCCATCTCTAGGCCTGGCTCTCAACCCATTGAGCCACCTAGCTGCTCCTCTACTTTGGTTCCTTTAGATCATTTCCTTTCCTAATCCTTTTTTGATATTTTTTCATCTCTATCTTTGAATTTTCATTCTTCAGACCTTGACTCTCCTGGGTTGACTTCCTCTCACAAAATTTTGGGATTCTAACTATCCTTCTCTAAGACTTTTAAAAACAACTTCCCCCAAATCGAATCCTTCACAAAGCAATGTTCTGCTTTCCTCTCCTTATTGTGAATTGTAAGAAAGAGACACTTCCCCCAAAGGTTCCCATCATTTCTATTCTGGTAACCAATGTTTTCCTGTTGATTAGAATCAGATCCAAAATTGAAGTTCCCCTTATCACTTACTCTACCTTTTGATAGATGAAATTTGTATCAGGACAAGTCATGCAAGTATTGGTTGCTCAGAAAGTCGTAGCAAGTATCCAAATAGCTGAAGTCCTTTATTTTATAAATTACTTCTATGACAAGTTTGTGATCTCATTCCTATTTCTAATTTTCTGCTCATCTTTTTCTGCTCAGGTGGTCTATTGTATTTAATAATCATAATGACAAGTTTATTTCTCCCTCCTTTGATCTTCTCCCAATAGCTTCCTATCTGGTCTGTCCCCTCTGCTTCTTGTATTTACTAACATAATATATCTTATTAACATGTAATACTACAGATGTTGATGTCTTGTTTCCTTTGATAACCAGTCTGATTTGATCTTTGGCTCAATTCTAAACTCTGAAGAATATCAGCAGGTCAGGGATATGGACAGATTGGATCAGAACCAGCCAAAAGTACAAATCAGCCTCGTATCACCACAAAATAACTCCAAAAGTACTCATCAATCTCTCTCTATCCTCAGGTTAAATTGGATTTAATGTTGGAAATTATGCCATTATGTTCAGGAAAATTATCAGAGAAATGAAGGAGTACAGAAAGAGAATATGCATTCTCCATATAAACTCAAGAAATATTCATTTTCCCAATGTTTCTCAGGGAAGAATAAAGCCCAATAATTAATAATACTGCCACATTCAGAACTTGAGTATAAAGTCAGGACCACCGAGCAAAACAGTAACCTACTGTCCCCCAAAACATTCTTTCTTTTAAAAAAAACTAAACTCAAAATGCACCCTAAAAATGTAATGTTTCTATATACAAAGCAGAGCAGAAAAGGAGGATTATATGCAGAACCATGAATATTACCCACCAATTGCTTTTCCTTTTAGTCATACAATAAGATAATTTTTTCAACATATAATTTTGAAAGCTATCTTACTTCTCTGTGCTTCCTTCTGACTATCCTGCCAAAAACATGCTCACTCTGCAATCTGGAAGACTATTTTCATAGGATCATAGATTTAGAGCTGGAAGAACTTTAGAGGCCAACTTGTTCAATTCTTTCATTGTACAAATGAGAAGCCAGAAAAATTTAGTGATTTCATCTGGGTCATATAGATGATAATTGTCTGTAGGAAAATTGCAATCAAGTTTTTCCTGACTCCAAAGTCAGAACTCTATTAACTAAGTTACTAGCAGACACCAAGTAGTTTAGGAATGAATTGGCTAGGAACTATTTTGTTCTCCTGTCTTTACATGGCTGAAGGAGGAGGGAGAATATGGGGTCACATGCTAGAAATTAGCCAAGGTAAAATGGATGAGAGAGAGTTGACAAGCCCTAAAATACTTTGGGTGTGATCCCAACTTATATGATGCTCCATTACAGAAATCAGATGGATAAAATATTCCAAAACTTAAAAGCAAATATCCATGAGATACTTGGACTTAGATATTTTATTGCTATACATATACCTCTAAAGAACTCAAAACAAAAGTTTCAAATACACCAAAATATTTATATTAATACTTCGTGTGGTTGCAAAGAACTGGAAACAAAGTAGATTCCCAGAAACTTGGGAATAGCTAAACAAATTATATTACATTAATTTAATGTAATATTATTTTACAGCAAGAAATAATGGATATTATTATAAAGAGAAACTTGGTGAAACAAAGGAACTGATTCAAAACAAAGTAGAAAAAAAACTCACAATTACAGCAATTTAATGGAAACTATAACACCATAATAATTGAAACTAAATACTTTAAAATTCTGATGGTCAGCTTGACCCCATAGAAGAAACATGAGAATTGAATTCCTCTCTTCTTTGAAGAGATAAGGAACTGTGTGTTGAATTTTACAGATTTTATATTTTTTTCTTTTTTAATGTATTTGTTGTTTGTTACATTAAAATTCCTAAATATTTCCTTCCCTCTGCTCTCCTCCCCTCCCCACACTAGAGAAGGTATCATCTGAAAAAATATATGTATTTGTGTGTATATAACTATATCATACTTATTTTTATTTATAAATTCTTGCTCTGGGGATGGACACACACAAATGATTCTCCAAATATACTTCAGTTGATATATGTGTATATATATATATATAATGTTCTCTTGGTTCTACTCAATTCACTCTTTAAAATTTCATATAAATCTTTCCACATTTTTTAAATTAACCTGCTTATCATTTCTTATAGCATAGTAGTATTCCATCACAATCATATGCCACAATTTATTTAGTCATTCACTAACTGATGAGCATCCCCTCAGTTTCCAGTTCTTTATCCCAAAAGAGCTACTACAATTCTTTTAGGCTATATAGGTTCTTTTCTGTTTTTCACCTATCAATGTATTGGTCAGTTTGGCTGAATTTTCCTTTTTTCTCATTTTCATTTTTATGTGAACTGGTTGTCTGGTAGAGGGAATATGGGAAGGATCCACTGGAAAATATAAATGATATAAAAATGAAAGATATCAATAAGAATTCATTTTATCATTTTTACTCACAATTTTATTTCATTTTTCTCAATAACAAAAATCTATTTTCTCTCCCTCTTCTTATCCATTCATTGGAAAAGGAAATGGAAAGAGTGAAAAAGAGAAAATCCTCTGCCATGGTTTGGTAACATGGTTTATCACTATTTCTCTGAAATGGCTGGTCATTGCATTGATCAACATTCTAAGTCATTAAAAGTTCTTTGGCTTTACAATGCTATTTTATAAATTGTTCTCCTGATTCTGCTTGTTTCACTCTGCATTCGTTCATACAAGTATTTCCAGGCTTCTATGAAACCATCCCTTTCATTGTTTCTTATAGCAAACTAGTATTCTATTACATTCAGATATCTTAATTTAATTAGGTGTTCCCCAAGTGATGGATACCTCTTTACTTTCTAGTCCCTTACCAAAACAAAAAGAGCACACACAAATGTTTTGTACATCTCTTTTTATTTTTTCACTTCTTTGATATATGGAACCCAACCTCCAGGCCAGATTATACACAGTTTAATAATCTTTTGGACATAGTTCTAAATTGCTTTCCAGAAGAGATCATTTCAGTTATACCAACAGTTCATTAATGTGTCTGTTTTCTCAAACTTCACTAACATTAATCATTGTATTCTTTTGGGGGGAGTTAATTTTGATAATCTAATAAACGTGAGGTAGAAACTCACAGTTGTTTTATTTTTTATTTCTTTGATTATTAGAACATTTTTGATGTGGCTCTTGGTAGCTTGGATTTATTCACTCAAAAATTACTTATTCTTATTCTTTCACTATTTATTACTTAAAGATAAACAAGGCATCAGCAACAGGTGGAAAGAACACTTCAGTCAGCTTCTCAACCAACCCTCTTCAGTCGACCAAAGCGCCCTTGACCAGATCCCCCCAAACCGCACCATTGAACAACTTGACATCCCTCCTTCAATAGAGGAAGTCCAAAAATCCATTAAACAAATGAGTGCAGGCAAGGCACCTGGTAAAGATGGGATCCCAACAGAGGTATACAAGGCCTTAAATGGAAAGGAGCTCTGGGCATTCCACATAGTGCTGACCAGCATATGGGAAGAGGAAGACATGCCCCCAGAACCCAGAGATGCCTCCATTGTAGCCCTATACAATAACAAAGGCTCACGAGCAGCCTGTGACAACTACAGAGGCATCTCACTACTCTCCACTGCTGGAAAGATCCTCGCCCGTGTTATACTCAATAGACTCCTGTCATCTGTTTCAGAGCAGAACCTGCCGGAATCACAAAGTGGCTTCCGATCAGATCGCAGCACCATCGACATGGTCTTCACGGTGAGGCAAATGCTGGAAAAATGCTTTGAGCAGAACCTGAGTCTCTACATTGTCTTCATAGACCTGACAAAGGCGTTCAACACAGTGAACAGGGACGCATTGTGGGTGATCCTCAGCAAGCTCAGTTGCCCAGCAAAATTCGTCAAACTGATCCAGCTCTTTCATGTCGACATGACAGCGGAAGTCCTATCTGGTGGAGAAACTTTGATCGCTTCAACATCTCCAATGGCGTGAAACAAGGCTGTGCCCTCGCTCCGGTACTATTCAACCTATTTTTCACCCAAGTATTACGACATGCTGTGATGGATCTAGACCTGGGCGTCTACATCAAATACCGACTGGATGGCTCACTATTTGACCTTCGCCGCCTGACTACAAAAACAAAGACAACAGAGAGACTCATCCTGGAAGCTCTCTTTGCAGATGACTGTGCTCTCATGGCCCACCAAGAAAATCATCTCCAAACCATTGTGGACAGGTTCTCCACCACAACAAAACTGTTTGGCCTGACTATCAGCCTCAGCAAAACAGAGGTGCTGTTCCAACCTGCACCAGGGAGGCCAACGAACCAGCCATGCATTACAATCGACAGCACGCAGCTTTCTAATGTGAACACTTTCAAGTACCTGGGCAGCACCATCGCCAACGACGGGTCCCTAGACCATGAGATCAATGCCAGGATCCAAAAGGCCAGCCAGGCACTCGGGCGGCTGCGCTGCAAAGTCCTCCAACACAGAGGTGTAAGCACTGCGACGAAGCTCAAAGTGTATAACGCAGTGGTCCTCAGCTTGCTCCTGTATGGTTGTGAGACATGGACACTGTACCGGAAGCACATGAAACAGCTGGAGCAATTCCACCAACGCTCCCTCCGGTCAATCATGAGGATCCGATGGCAGGACCGAATCACCAACCAGGAAGTCCTCGACAGAGCCAACTCCTCCAGCATCGAAGTCCTGGTCCTCCAAACCCAGCTACGATGGTCTGGACACGTCATCCGCATGGACCCACAGCGAATACCAAGACAGGTATTCTATGGTGAACTGTCAGCTGGACTCAGGAAACAAGGCCGACCAAAGAAAAGATTCAAGGATCAGCTAAAGTCAAACCTGAAGTGGGCTGGCATTACACCAAAGCAACTAGAACTCGCTGCCTCTGACAGAAACAGCTGGTGAACCCACATTTACCATGCCGCCGCCACCTTTGAAGATGAGCGACGTCGACGTCTTGCCGCTGCGCGTGAACACCAACACCAGGCCACAGCCGCACCTCCCATAACAACTGGTGTCCCAGGCCCCATGTGCCACACACTCTGCACCTCAGCCTTTGGACTTCAAAGCCACATGAGGGTACATCAATAGATGATAATGCACAAAGACAATCGTCATTCTCGGTCACGGAGAGACTACCACTATTTATCATTTGGGGAATGACCCTTATTCTTATGAGTAGATCAGTTAAGTCAATAAGCATTTATAATGCCTGGTATTGCGTTAAGTAATAGAGATAAAAATAAAGGCAAAAAATATTTCCTACTGCCTTAATCAATGACATATAAAACCTAGTGGAATTGCATGTCAGTTATAGGAGGAGGGTGGGAGGGAAAGAACATGAATCTTTTAACCATATAAAAATATTCCTAATTAATTAATTAAATAAAAATTTTCAAAAAATATTTCCTGCCTTTAAGAAACTCACAATTTAATAAAGAAAAGCAACATTTAAACAATTATGTGCAAACAAGATAACTACACTATAATATGGAACTAATATCAGAGAAAACAACAGCTACTGATATGTCTTTTGATAAGACCTTCATCAGAGAAAATTGCTACAGTTTTTCCCTAGTTATCTGCTTTTCTTCTTTTCTTAGCTGCATTGTTTTTAATTGTGCAAAAACTTAAAATTTATGTCATCCACTAATGCATTGCTGATGGAATTGTAAGTTGATTCAATCATTCTGGAAAATGATTTGGAACTATGGAACTAAAAACCAAAGGGTTTTTAAATTATGTACACCCTTTGATCCAAAAATATCAGTACTATTTCTACATCCCAAAGAGATATTTTAAAAGAGAAAAGGACCTGTTTGTACAATATATATATATGTGTGTGTGTGTGTGTGTGTGTGACGATAAAGAATTGGATATTGAAGGGATAGCCATCAATTAATGAATGACTTAAAAAGTTGTGGTGTATGGTTGTAAAGGAATAATATTATTGTACTATAATAAATGATGAGCTGGATGATTTAAGAAAAACTTAGAAAGACCTACATGAACTGATGCAAAATGAAGTGAACCAAATGAGAAGAATATTGTACACAGTAATAGCAATATTATATGATGAACATTGAATGGCTTACCTATTCTTAGCAATACAGTGATCCAAGAAAATCCTCAAGTCCTCATGATGAAAAATGCCATCCACTTCCAGAGAAGGAACTGATGGGGTCTGAATGCAGACCAAGAAATACTATTTTGCACTTTATTTCTTTCCTTTTGTTTATTCAAATTCTCTTTCACAAAATGACTAATATAGAAAAATGTTTTACACTATTAACCATGTAAAGTATACATTGTAAACCAGGGAAAGAATTTGGCTAAAACTTTTTAAAGGTTAAAATCCTTTTTCATATAATTGAGGAGAAAAATAAAACATTAAAAAATGTCAGCAAAATTGTACATTTTAGTAGTAGTAGTAGTCTCTCGGGAACCGAGGATGACGATTGTCTTTGTGCATTTTCATCTATGGTGTATAGATGAGTGTGCACAAAGACACTTGTGTGTGAAGGAGATTTAAGTGGAAAAGTCATTGCACAGAGACAGTCCCACTCTCTCGGCGTTGGAAGCCTGGGTCCAATGGCACGAAAAATTGTTACACCTGGAGACTTCCTCAGCTGCATTGGATGGCCTTGTTGTCTTTTGTGCTCCAACACACCCTAAGTACTCCACAGTGCCTTGCTGCATCACCATCTCAGCCGTTGAACCTTCATATTGGTTTCTTCCGTCTGTTCAGCCGAAGCAGTCTTCACATGCTGGTTGAGCAAAGCCCTGGTTTACCAGGGGTCGAGGACCCGATGGCTACCCTCACAAGGTTTAGCCGGCCCTGTCGAAGCCGTTGCCCGGGGTGTGGCCGCTGCCGCATGCTAGCAGCTACTGGGAGCCACAAGTGAGAGCTGGGTGTCAGGTGGGGGTCAGAGGCTGGAGAGCTGCCCTAGGAGGGCACGACAAGCCCTCCATACTAGAGATACTACCCCACCCTGAGCACCCCATACACCCATAAGAACCAATAAAATTGCATGTCAGTCAAGGCGGGGGGAGTAGAGAGAAAGAATATGAATCACGTAACCATGGAAAAATAGTCTAAATTAATTAAAACATTTCAATCAAAATTGTACATTTTATCTTCTATGATTCTCTTTATTCTTTGTCAAGAGTTCTTCCTATATCTATAGATTTGAAAAAGCAATCTTTCTTCCTTCTCTAATGTGTTTGTTTTTAACCCTTAGTATGAATCCATATGGAATTTATATAATGTCAAGTGAAATACATATATAGTATGTGATACTGGTCTATAATTTGTTTCTTACAAACTGCTTCCCAGAATTCGTAGAAGTTTTTATCAAATAAAGTTTTCACTCAAGTAACTGTGGGCTTTGGATTTGTCAAAAACTAAGTTCTATTTGTCTGCATATGTTACAAAATCTAATCTTTTGTACTGATTGACATATTTTTAACCAGCACTAAATCCTTGTTCATTACTGATTATGATGTAGTTTGAAATCTAGTACTGCTAGATTCCCTTCCTTCTTATCTTTTTTCATTCTTTCCCTTAAGATTCTTGGCCTTTGGTTCCTCCAAATGATTTTTTCCCCTAACTCTTTAAGATAGTGCATCAAGTTCAGTTCCTATGACTGAATAAATGTGGTCATTTAGATAGTTTTGTAATTGTTATCAAATTCACTCATAGTACTCATGAACAACTAATAGCCCTACAATTATTTAAGTTTTTCTTTGTTCCATTAGGAGTATAGTTGTATTCATATAGCTCCCTTTTGTCTTAGAAGACAAACTCCTAAGTAGTTTATACATTTTGTCATTGTTTTTAATGAAATTTCTCTTTCTAAATCTTCCTTCTGTGTTTTGTTCAGAGTATGCAGAAATTCTAATGATTTTTGTTTGTTTTATATCCTACTACTTTGAAGTTATTGTTTCAATTAATTTTTAGTTGACACTGAGTTTTTCTAAATAGATCATTACATCACCCACGAAAAATGCTATTTGCATTTATTTTACTCTGTCTATGCTAATTCCCTCAAATTCTTTTTTTTTGTCATATTGATATAATTAGCATTTCTAGCACTATATCAAATAGCGGTGATAATGAATATCCTTGTATTAAACTTGATCTTATTGGAAAGATCTCTATCTCTAACATATATATATTTATATACTTTACATACATGCATATATACAAAAAATATAAGCTCTTGGTTTGATATAAGTACTTCTTATAAAATTGAGGAGAGGTTCATTTATTCTTGTGTTTTGTTATGATTAAAATTCTCTAGAGACTGTATATCGATTTATAATTTTTTATTAAATAGTGAAAAATATATCTGTCATATGATTGTCACCTAGCTAACCAGAGTTTGCTACTCACCACATCTCCATTCACTTCCCCCTGCTTAACCAGAAAAAAAGAGAACTCCTTGATCAGGAAAAGGAAAATCTAGATCTATGACATCAATTTTTCTGGGTCACCCTGATTGGACAGACTTGACCTCAGGTCTAGGTCAGAGATCTTCCTTATGCCAGAAATCAAGTGGGACAAGAAGCAAGCATTTCCTATATTCCAGAGAGCCATGAGGCTTCTACCTGGTGTCCTCCTTACACAGTTAGGCCTCAGACCTTGTTCCTAATCTGAAGTGTGGGAGCTGAGTGGACACCTAATGCACTAGAGAAAAAGCCCCAAGACTGATTTTAGGATACCAAGAAAAGGGATGCAAATAGATGTTCAAATCTCAGTTTTCTCATTTGTTTGTTTGGTTTTTTAAACAGTAATGATTGTGGCTTCCTGTCAATAGTTTTCTATGCACCAATTGATTAAATTCTATAATTTTTGTTTTTCTTGTTATTAATATGGTCTATCATGTTGAAACCTTTGCTAATTTTAAACCAGTCTTGCATTTCTGGTATATCCAGCTGGTCATAGGATATAATCTTTGTAATATGTTTTTGTAGTCTTCTTGCTAATATTTTATTTTAAAATTTTAAATGAGGAATAAGACCTTCTATGCCAGTTTTTACTGTCCCAGCTTTAGGTATCATACTATATTTGTATCATAGAAGAAATTGCATAGGGACCTTTCTTTCCCTCCTTCTTTAAACAGCTTATTTAATATTGAATTTGATTATTCTTTGGACATTCAATAGGATTCATATGTAATTCTATCTAGTCATTAGGTTGGAAGAAGGGAGAGCTCATTTATGGTTTATTCAATTTCTTTTTCTGAAATTAAGTTATTTAAATCATCTATTTTTTGTTCTGTTAATCTTGGTAATTTGTATTATTGTATTATTCATTTATTTGATTTAGGTCATTAATTTTATTAGCATGTAGATGAAGAAAATTAACTTCCTTATTTGCTATGAATTCTTTTTCTAATTTTTGAGGCTGATCATTTGTTTTTCTCTTTTTAAATCAAATTAGCTAATGGTTTATTATTTTATTTTAAATAAAAGCAGATTCTAGTTTTTTTGTAAATACAATGGTTTAATTCTATCAATTTTATTAATCTCTTCTTTAAGGATTATTATTTTTTTAAATTGAATTATTTGTTGAGTTGACCTTTTTTGTGACATGCTTAGGTCATCATTCTGTTCTTTCTCTCTTTTATTGCTGAAAGTATCCAAAGATATAAAATTTCTCCAGACTACTTTGACTATAGCCTAAAAGTTTTGATATGTCATTTCATTGCTGCTCTTGTTTCTAAAGAAATCTATTTTTCTATGATTTTTTTCTGTGACCCACCAATTATTTGAGATTAAATGCTTTCATTAACAACTAATTTTTAGCCCTTTCTTCAATGATTCTTAATTGGAGAAAATTTTTATTGCATTGTGATGTAAGATGTATTTAATATTTCTGCACTCCTGCATTTGAGTTTTTATGCCCTAAAACATGGTCAATTTTTGGTAAAGGTTCTATGTATAACTTATAAATCTGTATATCCCTCATTATTCCCATTCACTAATTGCCATCTTTTATAAAATTTATTCAGGTATTTCATTTCATTTTGTTAGATTTATCTAGAGCAGAGAGAGATAAAATGAGGTCCCCAAGTTATAGTTCTACTGTCTATTTCTCCGTTAACTCATTTGACTTTTGTTGTTAAAAATGCCATTTGGTGCATATAATGTTAATTTATCATCCATGGCACCCTTGAACTTAATTTAGATACCATGATTATCTCTTTTAATCAAAACTATTTTTATTGTCTTTTCTTAGTTCATGATTGCTACTCTTGACTTTTTTAGCACAGCTAAATTAGAATAGCTCTTGTTCTAGTCCCTTGAACTTATTTTGACTTTTGAGTCTGTTTCAAGTATTCTTACAAACAATATAATTTTGGATTCTGCTTTCTAATCTACTCTACTATTCTCTTCCAGTATTCAAGTGAGTTCTTTTCACTAACATTCATGAAGTCATGATCATATCTTATTTTCCTCCATTTTATTCTCTTATTTTTTCCTCTCCCTATTCCCTATCCACTCTTTATAAATAAAAAAGGGGAAAATGTGCTCAGCAATGGTGTTCCCCCATTTCTCCTCTTTCCCTTGCACAGACCCTAATTACACTATTTTACCATTTCTTTGAAACTCCTCTCTGAAGTTAGCATTGTTTTAGTTATGACTAATCTTTCCCCATATATGCTGGTCCTCTTATTCTCCCCTCTCCTCTTTCTGTGAAAACCTCCAGCTTCCCTGCATAGTTAGTTGCATTTGTGTACTCAACTCAGTGCATTTTGGCCAATTCAGATGAAAGGGAAATTCTACTGACACCCCTTCCGCCTTGTCTGTTTAATCTTCTATTTGTGCATAGTGATTATGTAAGAAAAATTCCCCAGCTTTTCTTCCCTCTTTCTTTCCTGGTGTGTATTCCTTTCTCTGTTCCTTTCCTTTATTTTTTTAAAGATCATAAAAACATAAAATCACTACTGAGCCGCCCCCCCCCCCTTATTTAGCCTCTTCTGTTACTGTTAACATTAAAGGGACATGTACATCATCTTCCTCTTTGAGACTATGAACACCTCAAAGTATTTACTGAGCTCTGGTCTTTTCATAAGGAATACTTAGAATTCCTCTTTTTCTTTAAAGGCACATTTTTTTGTCATTTGCTGGATAAGTTATTTTGAGTTGTAAGCCAATATCATTTGCTTTTTGGAATATATGCCAAAGTCACCACTCCTTTACAGTGGTAGCTACTAAATATTTTATGATCATAAATATGAATCTTCTTTCTCTCTGGCTGCTTCTAGTATTTTGACTTTGACCTAGAATCTCTGAATTATTGTCCTTGGAAATTTTCATTTTGGTGTGTATATCAGAAAGTTATTGGTATTTTTAATTTTCATTTTGACCTCTAGTTCTAGGAAATCTTGGCAATTTTTCTTTATGATTTTCTTGAACTAGGGTGTCCAGAATCTTATTTTGGTCATGGCTTTAAGACATATGTCTAATGATCCTTGAGTTATCTCTCCATTTGTTTTCTAGGTCAGTTTTTTTAATATAAAAATCTTTACATTTTCTTCTATTTTTTTTCATTCTTTTGATACTGTTGTAGTATTTCTTGACTTATAGAAACATGAAATTTCATTTGGTTCACTTTAATTTACAAAGATTCTTCTGCTTGGGTAAGGTCGTTTTGTTGTTGTTTTTTAATCTCATATACAAAGCTTCCAAGTCTTTCCTCCTCAGATATCATTTATCTTCCAATTATTTTTTTCTACTACTCTCATTTCTAAGGATCATTTTAACTTTTTTTTCAACTCTTGCTTTATTTAGTTCAGGAAATCTGGCCTCAAACACTTCCTAGCTGTGTGGCCCTGGGCAAGTCACTTAACCCCCATTGCCTCGCCCTCAACACTCTTCTGTCTTAGAACAATAAATATACTGTGTGATTCTAAGATGGAAGGTAAGAGTTAAAAATAAAAATAAAAAGACTGCTACTGACACTAACCCTAGTCAGCTATCCCGAAGTCTCTGCAATTTCAGGGCAACATAACTGCAAGATCCTCCTTGGTCAGAAGTTCCTGTCCTGGTTATTCAACTTTAGCTTCAGCCTTTGATTCTATTCCAAAGCCAGAACACACAGCTACTGCACACTTCTAGTCCTGCCTCTGAGTCTCTAATATGCAGCCCTCAGACTCTGATTTGCTCTTTGCTGAAAGGGTCACCTCCTCTCATAGGTCCACATTGGATCAGAGACTTAGCTCTAGGGTATGAACAAGAGAATTTCCACTTGGCTTCTACTCCTGCTTTCTGCATAGTGTCAGGCCAGTCCCTGCTTGATTCTGGATTACTTCTCACCCCAATAAATAGCAACAGGCGCCAGTTCCATAACAGAGAAAGAAAATTTAATCATATAAAATTCTAGTAATGACACTTGATGTTTGGAAGATAATAAAATAAATAAGTAAGGTGACAAAATGCAAAGTTTGGAAACTAGAACATGGTTTAAATGTGATGCTTATACCAGGCGCAGTCATTCTTAAAGACGGGCTTTGCATAAACCTCACAAACTCTGGGCACATGTGAAATTTCAAAGTCTTGGAAACAGTTCTTTTCTGTTGCTAGCAGCAGATGAAGTTTTCCCTGAGAAAACAGGAAGGAAAATGTTTCTCTGATATGATACAAAGGGATTTTATAAAGACAATGAAAATGGTTTAGGAGGACCCATCACTACCATCCCTTGTTCATTTTGTACTTTAAACAGGAAAGGAACAAAACTTTCTAGCAGCAAACAGAAATAAAGGATTGAAAGACAGACTATGTGAAAAATGGATTCTAGAGTGAACATCAGACAGCCTGAGTTCTAGTTTCTGACTTTGCCACTAACTAACCTTTTAGATATTTAGAATAGTCATGCCATTCCTGCTATTCTCCAGTCAGAACAGGGAACTGCCATCAAGTCATCAAGATTACACTGAAAAGAGAACTTACTGTTGTAAAAGGACAGGGACTTTCCTGACCCCAAACTGACTTGTTCCTTGAAAATGAGGGACATCCACTTGCCCTCAGAGGCTGGAATGCAGTCTGTATGATACTGTCCTCAACCTCAGGGGAAACAGTTGAGCAGACCTGAAATAAATAAAGCAGAAAGGGACCCATCTAAGTCCATGCAATCTGACCAGAAAGGAAGTCATGGGGGAAGCTTATGGATAGTCTTCTGAGGAATCTGGTTTCTTTTTTTTTTCGCTCTTTTTCCTAGTAGTCAAAAGAAGAAAAGCCTGTGACTCCACTTTCTCATTTCTCTTGGGACAGACAGAAGCATCATAGCTTTTTAACATCCTTGTGGTCACTGATGGATATGTGTTGCTTCCCCTTCCTGGTAGGTAGACAAAGGAGTAATCATGAATACGTATTTTATCTAGCACTGTCTCACCCTCTAATAGGGGATTGGAAACCCACATGGTTTTGTTTTAAGGCAATCCTCTGCCCTCCTCCTTTGAGCAGTACTACCAGATTTAATATCTTCAGGGTTGATAAGAAGAATGTTCTCACTAGAAGTCTCTTTGGCAAAATTGTATAGTACTGAACTAGAAAATTCTCTAATAGTTTATTTCTTTGCTAGTCCAAATTAAATACTTCTCTTTTTCTCCTTAAAGCACAATTTTATGCTTATTCAATAGAACTCAGGCCAGCTAGCCCTTGATTGTGTTATTGTGATTTTAGGAAAGGGGAAAGGTTTATACACAAGGGAAGAATGACATGTAAATAAAATGAATTTATTAACAGAGAAGGGAAAGTTGTTGGGAAAGGAATAAGGGGGAGAGGTAATATCTGACTTTTACCCACTATATTTGATTATCTAAACTTTCACTGTCTAACTATCTTAACTAAAGACTATTAAGAATAAATCCCACAGCAAACCCAGAATTCTCACACACAGAGTCAGTGGTTGGTCAGGTATCAGGAATCCCAGTTGTGGTATCCTCAGATGGTCCCAGCAAGGTAGAGGTCTTCTCCCAGTCTATCTGTCCACCAGAAGACTGGAGATTTCCCTCTCACCCTCAGCCAGTTGATCCTGAAAGGTCAGTTGCTTGATAGATGGATTTTCAAGAAGTCTCAGCTACACACCTTTCTTCTTCACTTTCAGCTCCAGACTGAGTCAGTTGGAAACTGCTCCTTGGAACTCCGACACAATCAGCTCATAAAAGATTCTAAGTCTTAAGGCCTGTCAATCATTCGTGCAACTTTTACCTTCCCTTACTACAACTGTCAAAAAAGAGAAAAATCCCAAGTTATTGAAAGCAAGGGCCTTTTCTAGATAAACTTCTTGGGTTCCACTTTGGTTTTGTTTGTGTTTTAAATAGTTTCTGATGGAGAAACAAGAAGAATCTCTTTAATACTTCTATGCCAGTGACAAAATCGAAATGATCCATGATCTGCCTAATCATATTTTTTCAGTAAAATTTCTATAGGGAAGAGGAAGGGAACATATGTATTAAATGTTATGTCATTGAACTAGAACATTCTCTGGTAGTTCATGTACTTGCTAGTCCAAACTAAATGCCTCTTTTTTCTCTCTCTCTCTCTCTTTTTTTTTTTAGGACTCAGGCCAGTTAGCACTTGAGGTGTCAAGCACTATGCTAATAATCATCTTACAAATGTTATCTCATTTGTTCCTCCAAAAACTGAAAAATAAGTAATATTATCCCCATTTTACAGTTGAGGAAACTGGGACAGAAAAAGGTTCTGTGATTTTCCCAGGGCCACACAAATAGTAAATACATGGAGCTAAATTTGAACTCAGTTCTTCCATAATTCCAAGCCTGAACTTTTATCCACTATACCACTTACTGCTCCATGAAAAAAAAAAGGTGGAAAAGTTCAGTCAAACATAGATCTTGGAGAGAACTGACAATGGATAGCTTAGCCATTTCCTGAAATGGTAGTTCTAAACAATTTTCTAAAATACCATTTAAATTTTTCATTTCACTGAAATGAATTCAAACATTAAAAGATTTTATTATATGAACTTTTTAAAGTCAAAACCATCTTTTATAGGCAGCTAAGTGGTACCGTGGATAGATGGTCATGTCTGGAGACAGGAAGAGCTAAATTCAGATCAGGCTTCAGATGTCAGCAGTATATAAAATTCTTCAACAGGCTTGCCATGGAAATAGAGTTAGTTTCCCCAAATCAACCAACCATTCATGTCATGAGACTTGGAACTGTTTTCAGAGGATCCTGGGAGAAATAAGAAGCCATATCAAAGACATGGAAAATTCAGGGGCTCATCCTCCATTTTGGCATCATTTGGAGTTTTCCCAGTGAGCACTTGTCTAACCACAGATTTGTGCTCTCTGGGCTTCCATACAAAGATTTTGAAGAGCAGCTGGTTCAGTGATGATTACTATCACCCACCATCACTAAACAATGCTGTGAAAAGATACACTTTAGCCAACTGAGCAAACCAGGTTTAGTGATACTGTTACAACTGCCCCTTACAGAAAATATCACTTTCCTGCAACTACCAGTGAGAGGAGAAACTGCCCCTATCTCTTTTTAGGAGAGAAAGAAGTTAGAACAGTCATCCCCGCTACTTCAGTTAGCAAGGTCTGTGGCTGCCAGGCTGGACCCCAAAATTGTTTTCCTCTGTCCTTTCATTACTTTTCTGGTGTTATATCAATTATTATATAAATATCATTAGCCATTTGTTTCTTATTTAATTTTAAACATGTCGGCAGAAGTTTGGTGAAGTCAATCTGAAAAAGTCAGAGGGTACATCCAACCCTTATAGCAAGGCAGCCAAGTAATGATCTCCCTGGGAAAAATCACAAAACCTGGTAGAGTTACTCTGCTATAGAATTCTTTTAACAAGATCCAGGTGAAAAAGTAGGAGTAGTAATCAGAGGGAAATCTGAATTCTAGAGCAAATAAAAATATCTTCTAGACCAGGAGTTTCCAAACTGTCACTCTCAGACCCCTGAAACCCTTGGTAACCCCCTTCCCTGAGCAAACAAGATACTTTCAGAAGGTCCACAGTGTCAAAACCATTTTCATAATAATACTTAGACATAATTGAACTCCCTTTTGAACTACATGTCTGTGTAAGGCTGGATTGTCTTCAATCAAAACAACATATCAAAACAGATTGAATACAGAAGCAGATATGAGGATCCTGCTGTCTGGTATTAAGACAGACATTAAAGAGATTTACAAAAATCTGTAAAACATTCACCTTTCTCACTATTTTTTGTCTTGGGAATATTGTTATTTTTCATTTTTAAAATGTCTTACTTATTATGTAGAAAAATAAACCATCCATGTAATGCCTACAATATATCTATACTAAGGACTTCACAAACAGTAACTCATTTTATCCTCCCAACATTGGCAGGAGGCTGGGGGGAGGGCTGTTATTCTCCTATATTCCCTATTTTAAAGTTGAAAAAACTGAGACAAATATAAGTTAAGTGACTTGCCTAGAGTCTGCACAGAAGCTAGTTAAATGTCTGAGACCAGATTTAAACTCAGATCATCCTGGCTTCTGGCCTAATTCGCTATCCATTGCACTATCCACTCACACTGTGCTTGTTTGTGGGTACATTTTACTCATATGGGTTCTGTCTATCCACATGGGTCTATCTAAATGTGGCTGACTAGAAGGTATGCGTAGATATTGCTAGAACCTTCACCATGCACCCTTCTCCAAGATAACTAATTCCTTCCAGGAAGGTTGAGGTCAGAAGCTGGTCACTCTGACATCCTCAGAAAAAGAGGGTGTCCAGGACAATTCCAAAGGATTTATGAGAAAGAATGCTATGCACATCCAGAGAAAGAACTGTGGGAGTAGAAATGCAGAAGAAAAAAATGTATAATTGATCACATGGTTCAATGGATATGTGACTGGGTTTCCACCTTTAGAAGAAAACTACTACAAATATGAATAATATGGAAATAAGTTTTGAAGAATGGCATATGTATAACCCAGTGGAATTGCTTTCCAGTTCCAGGAGAGGAGGAGAGAAGAGGGGAAGGAAAGAATGTGAATCATGTAACCATGGAAAAAATATTCTAAATAATTTTTTGTTTAAAAAGAGAGAGGGGGTAAATAAACTGGAAATTCAAATGAATGGGCAAAAAAGAAAAAAGAAAAAGTGGGTATCTGGCTAGATATATCTATCTGCTCCCTTAATTATTGTTATTCTGGAGTTAATAATTCTTAAGCTCAACTTGAGTTCCTGATCACTATCCCTTAATAGAGAAGTAATGCCCAAACTATATGTGCTAGGTTTGACTCTCTTCCAACCAAATGCCAGTTGAATAAAGAACACACATAGCAAATAAATTCATTTTCCAAACCAATAGCAAAAAAAATCAGAGAAATTATACAAACGAGAATATTTACCAGACAATACAGAAAGCAAATGAGATCTCCCATTGGAAGATAAATATCTATCCAAATAGAGGATCCCAAATCTCGTCCCAGGGGAAATTTCCCAAAGTCTTTCATATAGTAAGTCAGAATAGAGATATGATGGAAGTGCTGAGTCCTCTATGAGTTAACTTCTTCTGAGAGTCATTTTTTCAGTTCAGGAATTTAAAGAGAATCTGGAACCATATGTCTGTGTTTGTTAAATTTATTTGTAGTTGGTCTCTGAACATATAGGTGGTTACCAGGGATCTAAATTTCTAAATCCCAAATGAATTACTAAAGTAAAATGAATTCATGGTAGTTTATTTAAAATAGAGGGAAGATATTAAGGAATGAGAGAGAGAAAAAAAGCTCTGGTTTCTTCTGAGCCAGATAGAAACTTCTAAGCCCCAGCCAGGAGAAGAGAGTCTCAAGACGATGGGCCTTTCCTGGAGGTTTCACACCTCCAGTAAGGTGAGGTCACTAAGTCAGCCTTTCACTCATCAACGATGACTGTCTAAATGAAAAGAAGTCTGAGTGTCTGTCTTCCAGTCACTCTTCGAGTGTCTGTCTTCCAGTCACTCTTCAAGTGTCTGTCTCCAGTGTCTCCTTCAAGTCCAACTCTGAGTCAGAGATTCTTCATCCAACTAGAAACTCCAATCAAATATACCTCCTCTTCTGGCCTTCTGTCCTCTTTTAAAAGAATCTTTTTCTCTTGTGTCACCTCCCCTAAATTTCACATCTACCAATCACAGCAGACGCTTTTGTTCTCACCTTCTTTGGTTAGATTATATCTTTTTGGGTTACTTAACACCTTTTTGTGTTAAAATGGGTAGATGTACTTAAAATACTGTGCTATCATCTTTTTTGTAGATTAAAATCTAAAAATAGATTGTGGATTACAATTCTAGCTTCACTATAAAGGAAGAGCTAAGTACCTTCATTGTTACAATCAGGAGATTACAATTTTATCTTTACAATAAAGGAAGAGCTAAGTATCTTCATTGTTACAATCAGGAGATAGCTAAATCCAATCTTCACATTTTCTTTCTCAAAACTAGAAACCAAAAGATTGATTAATATCGCTTTTCTCCTAAACTCTTACCAACTCTGACCCTCAAGTGAATGTAGAACATAGAGTAATAAATTCCCATCAATGAGGAGAGTGTTATGCAAATAAGCTTTGAGCTGCTAGTTTAATGTTAACATTAACATAATATTAATATTAATGGTTTTATTATTATTTTAATGAAATAAGAAACATTTCAAGTTGTATCAGTTCAAAGTTCTAATGAATAAATATCAATAAATATAGCTCACAAAAATAAGAACTCTTTGGTATCCTTAATAATTTTTAAGAGAGTAGAAAGGTCATGAAACCAAAGAGTTTTAGAACCACTGCACTAGACTGTGGAAGGTAAGTCCCTTGGTCCAAACCTGCACCAATGAAGAAAGAGGAAAGAGTGACCTAGAATTTTTTAGCAGGGTCTGTCTGTTTTTTCCCATCCTATATCTTTTTTAATAGCAGCAGCTTGCTCATGGGTAAAAGACATCAGGAGAGTAAAGGGCCCCCCTGCTTCTGCCTGTTCAGTGCCCACACTCAACATCAGTTCTTTATATTACAGATGGAGTCTACTTCTCAAAGGGTTTTTGTTAGTTTCTCCCAAGAAAACCAGTCCATTAAAGACTTATATTCTAGAGATCAGAGAAAACCTAACTTTTCTAATCCCCCTTGACTCTTACTTGTGGGAAGTCTTCCTTTTTAACCAATCCTATATATGACCCAAGGTAAATAATGATAGAATACTCCAAGGTGGTCTAGAAGTGCCAGAAGGATTCTGAACAAAACAACTTTCACCTTTGAAGATCAAGTGACACCTAAGCTGGGCCTTGAAAGAAGAGGATTATTAGTAGTTAGAAATGTAGAGGGATTATGATCCAGGGATAGCCTAGACAGAAGCAAGAAGTCAGGAGATGCAAGGTTAGAGCAAGGAATAGCAAACAATTTAGTTTGACTGGAATATAAAGTTCTTGAAAGAGAGCCTAGAAAAATTAGTCTGGAAAGTTACGTTGGAAATATTGTAGATTACAAAGTACTTGGCAAAGCTTTTAGAATCTCATCTAAGTGCTAGGCTATTTAGCACAAAGAAAAGTGTACTCTCAGCTAATGCTCTTTATTTATACCCTTTGGAGGTGATGGGGCTAGGACTCCCTTTATAGATTGGTTGCTAAGCTTAAGGGTCTTCCTGAAGTAGAAAGGGAAGATCTCACTCTAGGTCATGGCGAGCATTCCATGCACTTTCCAGGTTTAGTCTCAAAAGGCTAGACTATAATACAAATGATGATGATATGTTTAATATAAATCAAATAGCTCTGGAGTTTGGTGTTTCTTGGTTTTCAGACCTTAAGTCTCTTCTGCTCTCCCTGGTAAATGAGTGGGCGAAGGAAAAAAAAAAGAGGAGTTAGGGCCAACGGGCAAACATCTCATTATCTTTCTTTGCCTAGACATATTCCTGCCTTTACAACTACAGATCAAGCCAGTCTAGAAGAAGTTTTGCCACATCCCCTACACTGGGAAAAGGAGGCACAAAAGCTTCAAGTAGAGTAATGACATAGTCAGGCCTGTGCTTTAATCTATCATCTTCTTAAAGAACACACCTGACTATGTAGCTGAGGAATTGTACATACTGTGAGAGCCCGGTTACATTGAAGTAAGATACAATCAACCACTCTAACTGCAGGGGGAGATAGTGAAAACATTTCCAGGAAAAGGGAGAAGAGCCAATAGAGGAGGAAAGGTTGAAGAAAGAATGAGATAAAAAAAAAGAGAGAGAAGGGAATGATGGATAGAGCAAAGTGGTGGAAAAGACAGAGGGACATGGAAACAAGATATTATCCTTAGCAAAGAGGAAGGCAAATTAGTCATTACAGTACCCCAGGAAGTATCAGGAAGAAAGGGAGAATTATGGGGGCAGCTGGGTAGCTCAGTGGATTGAGAGCCAGGCCTAGAGATGGGAGGTCCTAGATTCAAATCTGGCCTTGGACACTTCCCAGCTCTGTGACCCTGGGCAAGTCACTTGACCCCCATTGCCTAGTCCTTACCGCTCTTCTGCCTTGGAGCCAATACACAGTATTGACTCCAAGTCGGAAGGTAAGGGTTTAAAAAAATTTTTTTTTTTTAAAAGGGAGAATGAATAGTAATGTATTTTTTCAGATGAGGTAATTAAGTCAATAATAGGTACAGGTTTTACACAGATGTAGTAGGAAAGGCCTGACTGAGATGAGTTCCCTGATAGTTTAGAACTATGATGGGAACAAAATGATCCTCGTGAAATCCTGGGCATTTTATAAAGGGAAGTTTACTTAGCCATAGCAGGGAATAGATATTCAACCACAGATGTTTAGTCAAGAAATTGAGTTGACTCAGTTGATCAGATTTACATTGTTGGTCAATCCACCGGATGTCACAAAAAAATTCAAGACCCAAACTTGTGGGTTTTCTGTACTTATGTGACCAAGAAACCAAATCTTGAGTCTGGGAGCCAATTTAGACTCAAGGGCAATTTCAATATTTTTTTTTAAACCCTTACCTTCCGTCTTGGAGTCAATACTGTGTATTGGCTCCAAGGCAGAAGAGTGGTAAGGGCTAGGCAATGGGGGTCAAGTGACTTGCCCAGGGTCACACAGCTGGGAAGTGTCTGAGGCCAGATTTGAACCTGCAATTTCAATATTTTTAAGGAAAAGAACTAGCCTAACTCACATGGCCGGTAGACATGTCCTAGAGTTAGTTACACAGCAAATCACTAATTATGCTATCATCTACACTCTTCTCCTGGGCTTCAACTCAGAAATCACCCATACTCTGTGTAGTCATGTATACATAGTTTATATGATGTGAGCTACCGAGTGACCCTAGTATTTCAACCATAGAAAGATACAAAGAGGGACAACTAAGTGACTGAGTAAATTAGAAAGCCAGGCCTTGAGTTGGGATGACATGGGTTCAAATGTGACCTCGGACACTTCCTAGCTCTGTGACCCTGAACAAGTCACTTAACTTCAATTAACTAGTTCCATGGTGGTGAACTTATGGCTTATATGCCAGAGGGGACACTCAGAGCCCTCTCTGTGAGCACACCCACGGTTATCCCAGCACAGAGTTTGCCAAAGTTCATTACTAGAAAGCCAAAGGGATTCAGGACCAGGCTGCTCCCCTTTCCCTCTCCACATGCACCTGAAATATCCTCCACCCCTCTAAAAGGTTTGCCATCACTGGTCTAACCCTTACCACTCTTATAATTTAGAATCATTATGATTCTATTTTTTTTTTTAGAACCCTACCTTCTGTCTAAGAATCAATGTGTATTGATTCTAAGTCAGAAGAACAGTAAGGACTAGTCAATGAGTGTTAAGTGACTTGCTCAGGGTCACCCATATTGGAAGTGTCTGATTTGAACCTAGGACTTCCCATCTCTAGGCCTGGCTCTCAATACACTGAACCATCCAACTGCCCCTGAATCATTACAATTCTAAGACAAAATGTAAGGGTTTGTTTTGTTTTGTTTTGTTTTTTTAAGAAAGGGGCAAATAAGAAAGAGGAGCAAAGGAAGAAGAAAGGAAAGGACAAAAAGATAGAAGTCAAATATATATATATATATATATATATATATATATATATATATAACACTGTGTTTTTCATAGTCCCTGATATCCACATTAAATTTTATACATATATAATTTTAAAATAATTTTTTAATATTCGGTTTCTGGACTTTACACTGTTATCTAGGGTTTTTAAACTTGTATTGAAATTTCAGGAGAGGGTCCTTTGTGGAATTGAAATTCTAAATTTGAGAGATCCAAAACTGATCTAGGGTGACAAGTCTCCATACCACAGACATTTACCTAAACTATCTGCAGTGACCTCCCCCACATATGCCAAACATTTCTGAAGAGCAAGTAGCCACAGGATTGCCCATCTTCCATTCTGAGGCTTCAGCCCATTTTATAAAACCATTTCCATAATCAAATAGCAAGAAAATGTATTCCCATGACCCTGAAACATAAATGTGGATGCAAACTAAGTATGAGTAATGTTCTCCTGTGGTAAATTTTTGCAAATCTAGTTTGCATATAGAAATCTAGGAGGTTTTGTCTGCCTCACATAACATTATACTGGTGGATTAGCAACCTTTTAGACCCTGAACTCCATTAGCTAAGCTGAGCAATCTCTGTGGGTTAGTTATGCCAGGAGCCCTCCACCAAAGATGAGGGAGGGAAGAAAACAGGAAAGGCAATGGGAAAGAGGCAGGAAGGGACAAAGGAAGAGCTGAGAGAGAATAGAAAGGAGGTGATCTCATGAGCAATTGAAGGCTACCAATGTTGTGGGATTTGTGGTTGGGGTTAACTATGATAAGTCAATAAACCTATCAATCCATTACAAAATTCAAAGCACCATATGAGGTTTGTATATGAAATCTTTTAAGTTTTCTTAATTAAAACATAATAAACTATTTTAATATGAACACCAGTTGGCTTTCCTCAGAGTACACAGAGACGAAAAAAGGTACTCTATGTATTTTAGTATTGTCATAAAGGTATTTGAATATCTACTCAAAATCATAGAAATTTACATTAGATGGGACTTTGGATATCAATTAATCCAAATCTCTTCTGCTACAGACAAGGAAACAACATAAGATCAAAAATCACTTTGCGGGGACAGCTGGATAGCTCAGTGGATTGAGAGTCAGGCCTAGAGATGGGAGGTCATAGGTTCAAAACTGGCTTCAGACACTTCCCAGCTGTATGACCCTGGGCAAGTCACTTGACCCCCATTGTCTAGCCCTTACCGCTCTTCTGCCTTGGAGCCAATACACAGTATTGACTCCAAGATGGAAGGTAAGGGTTTTAAAAAAAAAATCACTTTGTATTAGAGGTAAGACTTGAATCCAAGTATTCTCCAATCTGAGGCAGCTCTTTCTCCACTACACTGTGCTGTCTCTCGCTAGGCATTAAATGCTCTATGATAAATCCCCCAAAATATGGAGGTTTTTTCCCCATGGTTACGTGATTCTTATTGTCTTCCTCCCTTCTTCCCCCCACCTCCCAGAGTTGACAAGCAATTTCACTGGTTTATATATAATCATTCAAATACTATTTGCAATATGGATTTTTAAGGGGAAGGGAGAGAGAAAGAAAAGGAGAGAAAGAGGGACAAAATGGATGACAAGAAAGGGGTAAGAAGAGTTAAGGAAGAAGAAAAAGGAAGAAATGAACAGGAAGAGAAAGAGAAGCAAAAAGGTGGGAGCTAGGGAAAAAGAACCAGGGAAAATCTAATATGGTCTGACAGGTAGTATATCTAGTGGGAAAATCTCCAGAGACATGAAGTGAAACTGTTGGCATTAGCAGCTTGAAATATTTCAATATAGTTTTCTCATATGGCCACATAAGTAAAACCTCACAGCATCTCTGCCAAATACTTTGCCCTCAACTTCTCCAATTGAAGGGTGCTTTCCAAAGAAATTCTTCTGTTTATTTCTAATTCATTTATGTCATTGGAAAACTTTTTAGTGTGATTGTAAAGCCCTACCCTTCACCCTCCCTTTCTATCAATAGAAATCTGATTTCAGTCCATGAAAGAAGCAGACACTATCCAGCTAGGTTCAATACTCAGAATTTGCCTCGTATCTGTGGTTCTTCTCTTGGGAAAGTGCCTTCCTTTTTCTTGGACTAGATATCACTTACACAAGCAATGATCTTTACAAGTTCTAACTTCTGTCAGATTTCATAGAATTGAAGAATTGGCAGGAATCTCAGAAAGTCCTTGATTTTACAAAAAAAGAAACTGAGGTGCCGAGAGGGAAAGCAAGCTGCCTGGCATGTTACAAACTAGGTCTTGGAGGGGTAGGAACTAGAACCCAGATTTCCCAAGTCCCAGGCCAGGGCTTTTTCCACTTCACCATAAAGCTGTAGGTTTATTTCCTGTGCCAAAAAATCAGTTCAGAAATCTAATAATAACCGTATTTTGTTCTTTGGGCTTGCCTCCTGCTGATTACCTATTAGTTCTGAGATGTAATGGATGCATTTTTTTTAATGATAAGGAAGTTTAATGTACTCGGTTATTATACTGTCAGCTTCCATAGGGGCTGACAGAAACACTTGAATAAACAAAAACAGCTCAAAGTTCTGAGGTGGAATTAAAGCTGAAACATCAACTCACTTCAAAGAGACTGTTTGCCTATCCGTGCCTTTGTAAGTGGCAATGGCCCTATTCTGGAATGCTGAGATATTGGGAAAGAAGGAAACTGAACCCTTCAATATCTCATATTGGACCATAATCTATTGGGGCCAGGTAAGTTTATTTCATTAACTGGAGGAAAAGCTTAAAACCTGCTCCACAAGTAAATTGTTCTTTCTTTGGATTCATTTTCGAGCAGAGGCATGGACAAGTCTGTTTCTGGCTAAACACCAGAAAGACATTGCCTCCTGCACAGACACAAATGACTATCTGGGTAAACACAGCAGAGAATATGGTGCTCTTTATAAAAGCAGAGAAGATGAAGTTTTCTGAAAAGTAAATTAACTCTTTCAGGACAAGTGGAGCTGGTGAACACCAGTAAATGGGGAGGAAGCATAGTCACGAGAGAACCATGGAATAACATATAGAGAGCTAGCCTCAGAATCAGGAAGATGTGTATTCAAGTCCTGCCTCTGAAACACACTGCTTGTGTAACTCAATTAACTTTTCAGTGTGTTAAGAAATTCCCGAAGATTACAAATTGTAGAAGGAGTGCCAATCTGTTTTGGGAAGGAGAAATTCTTCAAACAGAGGTCTCTATACCAATGAAACCACAGGTCCAGAAAAAGAAACAAACATATAAGGCACAGACATGGGCATTCTGATCCTTTCTGGAATTCTGTGCCAGATCTGGGAGCAGAGGGTGCATGCCTTCAAAGGCTCTTGCCTCAGTCTCATTTTTCACAAGGAAGAGGGATTAGACTTATTCTCTTTGCCTTGAAATGAGATAATATTTGTAAAGTGGTTAGCACATCGCCTGGCACATTACAATGAATCATATCACCTTCTTGACATTTCTTCTCCATGCTTGTTCTACCCAAAGGAACTTGATAATAGAAAATGTGGCTTCATATTGGACTATGTTCCAATAACTTTTTGTTTTTACATTTCTAGAACTGTCTCAACAGGTTTTGTTTAGCATCATTCCTAGGTGATGCTGCTGACACTGCTCTAACAGCCCTATGCAATGCCTGAGTCCCGTAGCCCTCTAAGAACGCCAAATGCTTTAGACCTTTAGTTTGATGCTACACATTTGCCAATCTGCCAAGAAATAGAGAGAGTAGAGATGACATCCTAGGGAAGTTCATAAGGCACACAAATGTTGAGACCCACCCATAAGCAACATGCCAGAGGAAAGATCTGAATATGTGTTTTTCTAATTTTAAGGCCAAGTTGAATTTCGGTGATGCCAATAATGTTTCAGTTCTTTACTTTTTTGTTTAAATGAAATATTTCCTAGTTATGATATTTCCCTGGGTTTGTTCAGACTTAACATCAGTCCAAGGTCTCTATGCCACACCTGCCAAGAGGTCCAGGAAAGGCAATCTGGCACAATGTGAAGAGTGATCGATTCGTAATCCCAAACCCTGGGTTGAACCAGTTATATAAATGCTTTTCAGTTTATTTTCTGATCACTAAAATGAGTGAGTTGAACTTAATGACCTCAAAGTTCCCTTTTGGGGCAGGTAGGTATGCCAAGGATAAAGTGGTACCAAATCTAGAGCCAGGAAGACGTAAATTCCAATCTGGCTTCAGAGACCTATTTGCTGTGTGATTCTGGGCAAGTCAAGTCATCTAACCTCTGTTTGCCTCAGTTTCCTCACCTGCAAAATGAGTTGGAGAAGGAAATGGCAAACCACTCCAGTATCTCTACCAAGAAAACTCCAAAAGGACTTATAAAGAGTCATATTAAGTATGGGTTTTTTGGCAGAAGAGTGGTAAGGGCTAGGCAGTTGGGTTTAAGTGACTTGCCCAGGGTCACCCAGCTAGAAAGTGTCTGAGGACATCTCTGAACTCAGGGCTTCCCAACTTCAAGCCTGGCTCTCTATCCACTGTACTACCTAGCTGCCTCTTGACAGGAATTCTTATTGTCCCATTTTACAAAGGAAGGGAAGACCCTTAGACTCAAGAAGCTAAGTGACTTGCCCAGAATCACTCAGCCATTAAGTGTTAGAGGCACAATATGAACACGGGTCTCTCTTGATTCCAAGTCCCACTCTCTTTTCACTATACTACACTGCCTCACACAAGGAAAAGGTTTTAGATCACTGGTCATAATTGCAAAAAGTCTTTAGACTAAATCACTGTGCTATTTCAACCTCATTTTTTGCTTCTACTGCAAAACAGCTCAAGGATTTGAGACACATCCAACTGAAATTCTTGGTCTTATAGGCCTAATGAACTTTAGCTAATGCTCAGAGGAGGCAAATACTATCAAATCACCTAAATTTTATTGGACAGGGACATATTTCTTTGTTTTGTGAGGGCACAGGAGGAAAAATACTGAGTAGATTATTTTTGCTTCTGTAAAAGTTTCAGTGAGGCTGCCCTAGTTTGAAAGCTTTGTTTTTGATTTGAAACTCAATTCTTTTGTTATTGTTTCCTTCCCTCTCTATTTTCTACACATTTTGTTTGTTTGTTTTTTAAAAGCCTTTACCTTCTGCCTTAGAATCAATTCTAAGATGTGACATCACTTATTAACTTGGGTATATGATTTGGGGTTTTGGTTTTAAAAGATGGCTCTATTACAAAAATGAAAATAGAATTTTAGTGATAATATATGTATTACCCAGTGAAATTGCTTGTGAACTCTGGGAGTGGGGAGGAAAAGTGAAGGGAAAGAACATGACTCATGTAACCATGGAAAAATACTTTAAATAAATTAATTAAAAATTTTAAAAGAATTCATTCTAAGACAGAAGAGCAATCAGAGCTGGACAACAGGGATCGCATGACTTGGATCACATGGATAAGAAGTGTCTGAAACCAGATTTAAACCCATGTCCTTCCCACTCCACTCCTGATGCTCAATCTCCTGTCCCACCTAGCTTCCCCTCTCTACCATTTTGAAACTTCAGGAGGCTTTTACTACCTTCGCTGAGAAGGGTAGCCAAATCGATACTACTGGACTTCAACAAACCCAGTCAGCACAAATGGTAATTATTATAATGATCATAGGATATAGAGCTAGAAGAAATATTAAGTAATTACTTTGTCCAAGTGTAGTACATTGGCAGGAACACAGGCTCTGGAATCAGTAATCGAATTAAAATCCTGCCTTTGACAATTACTACTTGTATGGCCTTGGGAAATGTTTCCCTCTCTATAAATGAAAGATTCAAGGGTGGATGGCCCCTGCATCAGAGAAATGGGGGTGATGGCTGGCCCAAACAGGCTTCTTGGAACTCATTGTTAAACTTTAGGCATGAGCATTTCTACCTCCTAAATCCACAATCACAAAAAGTCTAAGCTTGATTTACTGCTTTGTTTTGAAAGTATTAATAATGAAGATTAAATTTAAAAATATTTATGTGCATAAATGGGAGGGAGGGAGTTTTACTGGTAAATATTTACCAGCACATCTCTGTATTGCTCTACAAACATCACTTAAGTTTAGCAGGACCACAGTAAAAGACTCAGAGAAAGCTAGAAGATTGATGCCTACTGAAAGATGATGAGTGTAGTTGGCATTTATACAATGCCTTCAGTTTGAGCTTCATGACATGTCTGCCTCTGAGGTTCCTTCTAGTTATAAATCTATGACTATAAACTCATCATTTCACAGAAGGGGTTATTAAGACCCAGAAATGAGAAGTGACTGGCCCAAGTTTATACAGGTAGTAAATAATAGAACAAGGATTTGAACTCTTGTTTTTATCCTAATATCTTTCCCTTAAACTATTGCAATTTTTTTTCCCAATGGACCATATGACCCAAAGAATATCAAGACTGCTATTTAGACAAGAATTAAATCGGGATAGCCACCTTCTTAATTATACCTAAGTCCTTCCCATTGAGTGCCTTCACTGAGAAGAGTAGCCAAATTAATACCACCATATGTTTATTATTAAAGAACAAGTGCTTTGTTAATCCACAAGACAATTACTTTAAATCTCTAACTTTTCATTGCAGAGTCCATTATTACTTCAGAAGTAAATTATAACCACTCAATACACAAGATAGCATTATACTTAGACATGTATACATATACATGTACGTATTTTTCTCTACATATGCTCATATATAATGATATGCTTCCTTTGCAATAAATGAAAGTAAATATCACATATTACAGTTTCTCTAATGTAATAATCCATTCCCAAAACTTAGAATCTTTCATAGAACATTTTCTCTGTGCTTGCCAATATGCCCATCAATATGAAATTTCAAATTCAGAATTCCATTTTATTCTGGCATTAGTCCTGAAACAAACACTGGAAAATGGCCCAAGATCTACAGTAGCCTTTCAGCCTTCAAGCTCTCACAGCACTCAGTGATATATCTCATTTTGCAGTTTACAGCATCATAGAATATTAGAGTTGGAACCCTGCTGAATTAAAAACAACAGGTGGAGAGTCAGAGAACCCATGTTCAAATCCCACCTCTGCCACTTCCTAGCTGTGTGACTTTGGGCAACTTATCACGTCTTGACATCTCAGTTTACTCCCTAGGAAAATGAGGGCGATATCCCAGGGGCCTCTGAAGTCCCTTCTAGCTCTAAATCAATGATCCTATGACCTTAGAAACTCTTCTAGTTTCCTCATATTACCACAAATTATGATCTATAGAGATTAATTGAACTGTCTAAAGGCATATACTTTACGTATGAATTGGAATTTTGAAGAGAGCCCACATTTCCCAACTGCCAGTATTTTCTTCAATCACACTATTACTTTCTCCTATTGCTATTTAACTTTTCATATTTTTATGCTTCACCTTTCCAATTAAATGATGGTCTCTTAAAGATGAGGACTATTTCTGATGGTCCTTCACCACTTCTACCACAATGCCTTGCATGTGTTAGATATTTAATAAGCATTCGTTGTTCAATATTATTGTTTCCATTGAGTTGATTTATTAAAGATTGACAATGACAAAATATGAGCTTCAAGGTAATTCAAGACTTGATTTTGTTTTAATTCTTGCCACAAATAATTATTATAATTAATGATTGCCACAAACATTTAAATTCTATATTTATTGAGAAGCAACATGGCATCAATATAAAAGAACCAGATTCACAGTCAGGTAGACCCGAGTTCAGATCCAGATTCATTCACATATTGGCTATGTGACCATGGCAAACTGCACTTAATCTCTTGCCAGGCAACTCAAAAATAATAATTTGCAGACTAGATGTCAATTTGCCTAGTAAAGGGAGATTCCCCGGGGGGAGGTGTTCTAGAATCTATATCATTGAAATTGAAGGTCTGGATCATACCAAAAAAAAATTTTTTTGAGAAGAAAAAAATGAAAAACATTATCCTATCTCTGGCACTCTACTAAGCTGCTTTAGAAAGAACTGAGAAATAGAAATGACAGAGTTTTATATATACTGCACATATACCTTTTTGTCAAATGATGCCTTTTCTAATGGAAGGAGGGGAAGGAGTTAATTGGGTATTTTAATGTAACAGACAAGTAAATAAATAATAAATAAAAGCAGCAATACCATGATCCAAGATCCAAAGCCTTATGTTGAAAAATGTTATCCATGTTCAGAGAAAAACACAGTGGAGTCTGAATGCATATCATTTTTTCAATTTATTTTCTTCATCTCTTTTAATTGTATCTTGTTCTAACAACATAAATAATATGGAACTATGTTTTGATTGATAGCACATCTATAACCAATATTAAATTGCTTACTGCCTTGGGATGGGAAAGAGAGAATGTGGAACTCAATGTTAGAAGACAAACACCAAAAACTGTTTTCCAAATTATTGGTAAAAAATAAAACATTCCTGAAGAAAAGAAAAAAGTCACCCAGAAACATGGAGCAAATATGGAGTACATAGAGGCTGGATACTCCAAGGAGAAGTGTTCATTCATTTCAGAGAAGCACTGAGACACCAAGCCAACATGACTAGATTGCTGCTTCATTGCCAAACAGGAGAGCAGTGGCATTTTCCTGAGCCTGCCCTCTTCAATTATCTGCAGTACTCATTTCAAAATTGTGAGAATTATACTCATTTCCCAGGGCTTACATTGGTGAACTATCAATCCTTAAAATGCTCATTCACCCCCGAACTGCCAAGCAACTTTTCCTGACGTTGAAAAAGAGCAATCAAGCAAATGGAAATGGTTTCTATGTTTCCAGTTGTGTAACTTGGCATTTAATGAATCCAAGGATGTATTTATTTTAGCAGTACCAGTAATCCCTGATATCACTGCTTTAAGGGACATTAGATGAGCACAATCCTGGCTTGCTTTGCTACCAAGAATCAACACTATTTAAACAAAATCTCAGCAGTAAAAATTCCTCTACTATCTGCAGTTAAATGTCTAACCAAATAATCATTTGGCAATAATAGGAGGCATCAGGGAGGGTCTTGAACATAGGGTATAACATTCCTTAGTCAACTCTAATCACTTAGAAACCCCATGGAAAACCCTAATCTTGCCCTTCATCTGCTCTGTAATCCTAAAGAACTCATATATATGGGGCTGGTGCTTCATTATCTCAAAGGGAGATTGTGAGATCAAGGCATTCGCTACATAGCCCATCCATTACTAAACAGGGTAATTCTCAAAAGCACTTAGATAGCTGTGGATTAAATTGTCTCCATAAAAGAGACTTGGGGATATGTTCCTAACCATGATATAAATGTTGGGAAATTTATTCATTTTTTGAACTATTTATACTTCAAATGCAAACTATATCCAGGTCTTCTTTCTTTCTTACCATCATCAAGGTAAATGAGAATTAAAGTCTTGAATTTCTTGTGTGAGTTTTCTTTTTTATTAATATTTTTTCAATTAAAGAAAAAGCAAACTTTCCCTCCTTTCCATTTCCCCAAACACTGAAGAAGGAGAAAAAAAATAGCCCTCACCAGTAAATGATAAATCTTATCTTTTCTTCCAGGAAACCGGTTGGCAAAGTTCTCCTATACCAACAAAGCCAAGCACAGAGGTCTTAAGTTAAGAAATTTTGATCTTTCCCACTAGAATTATTTTTTAATGTTATATTGATGCCCTTTGTCTTTACATCACCTACATCACAGCTTTGCATCATGTCCTACCACAACCTCCAGATTGAGCCCTCTCTTGTGACAAAGAAAAACAATATAAACTCAATCATCTGATGGTAGAATCTGGCAGCTAGAAGATAAAATGAATAGAGTGCCAGACCTGGAGTCAGAAAGACTCCAGTTTAAATCTGCCTTTATACTTACGAGGCTTACTCTGCCTGTACTCTCAGTTTCCCCAACTATAAAATGAATATAAACTATATGAAATATAAAACTATGAAAAATATGTTAAAATATTTATAAAACAATAACATAATAATAACACCCATCTCACAGGACTGTTACAAAGATTAAATGAGATATTCATAATATATTCAGTACAGACCCTAAACAGGGCTCCAGCATACCTTCTGTTACAGAAATCAAGTTTGACAAGACAGAATATTCTGTTCTAGTTCTCTCCTACCTATCCCTCTGCTAAGAGAAAACATCATCTCTTCTCTGGGAACTTTGTTATTTTTCACAATGGAATTTTTTTAAATGTTTGGAACTAATTAATGAATTTGTTAATAATTGGTCTTTATGATCATGGTTTGAGCCCGGTCTTTTAAAATATTTTATAATTTCTATTTTTCATGTAACAGGCATTTTTTTATTAATCTGTCCCTCCCACTAATCCCAAGCAAAGTAAAGAAATAAAAATGGAAAGTGACAACAACACAAACCTCATAGTTGGGTGGGGTAGCTAGGTGGCCTATTGGATAGAAAGCCAGGCCTAGAGACAGGAGGTCCTGGGTTCAAATCTAATTTCAGACATTTCCTAGTTGTGTGACCCTGAGAAAATCATTTAACCCCCATTGCCCAGCCCTTTCCACTATTCCAATTTGGAACTGATACCTATTATTGATTCTAAAATGGAAGCTAATTCAATGGTGATATGATTGGGGATGTAGATTCTAAATGATCACTCTACTGCAAATATTAGTAATATGGAGATAGGTCTTGATCAATGATACATGTAAAACCTAGTGGAATTGTACATTGGCTACAGGAGGGGTTGAGGGGAGGGGAAAATCATGAATCATGTAACCATGGAAAAATATTCTAAATTAATTAATTAAAAATGAAATGAAAGCTAAGAAAGGGTTTAAAAAAGAAAGTTGCTATGAACTCAGAACAGACCCAAAGCATTTTCTCTTTAATATCTAGCTCAAACTCCAATCAAAACATATACTAGGATAACCAATATTGTCTAGGATGGAAACATTTCCTGACCCGGATGCCTGACTGGCACAGAGACCTTTACTCTACAAATAAGTGAGAACACAAACCAACAAATGCTTTTCCTTCCCTAGGTCTTGAATAAGCAAAAGGGACAAACAGTATTGTGGAGAGTCAACACTGGCAAATGTCTATTAACTCTTTGTTTGCAGTGACAAAAAATATTGGTTCTACATCAGTTAGAAAAGTGGGCCTTGATGAGTTCTTCAGAAGGAGCTCTTTCTAATTTCTCTGAAACGCCAAGAAAAGATATGTGCAAATAGTTGTGCAATAGTTAAGGGCAGGGAAGGACAGTGAGAAGTGCTTCAGTCACTCCCTGTGAAGTCCTTCATAGAGCAAGGACAATGGGTTTCCATGGAAGGCTGCATTCTCCTTCTCGCAGTGGACCCTGCAAATTATGAAGGGGAGGAAGAGAAGGATAGAGAGAGGGAAGGAGGCGACTTCAAGAAGGTGCTCAATTTCATCTGAAAGAGGTTAGGTAGGAGGATTCCTGAGACTCCTATTTCTATAGAAATACAGAGATGAGCTGGTAAATGTCTAACTGGTTTTGACTGGGGCTGGGATCAAGACACAACACACTTCCTAATTTCATCTATATTCCTAGCACTTTATTGATCACTTTCTCAAGTTTAGACAATCAACAAAACAATAGATCAATCCCTTGGCTTATAGCATTTGTTCAAGTGCTAAATGTGAAGGTTCACATGGAAATTTTTTTAAATGGCTCTCAAGAACCCCAAGGGGCTCCAGCATACTCTTCTGGGCCCATCTCAACCTCTCGTCTTCCCTAACCCCAACAAACAAGCCAAAGATGAAAAGTTTTGCATGATATTAATTCATTATGAAGAACACAGGACTGGGAGTCAGGAAACCTGGGTTTAGTCTCAGGCTCAGTTCAACTAATTATCTGTGGGATTCCAACTCAGGTTTCCAAGTTTAACAACTTCTCTACCCTACTCTGCTTCTCTGGTAAACAGAACCCTCCATTTGTCTGCTATGGTTCTGAAACCTTTTGGAATAAATGTTAGGAAGATTGCATTACCTCCTGCCTTCAGTCTAAAATAAGGACATTTGTAGACTCATAATGATAATAATAATAATATTTTGAATAGCACTTTAAGATTTTCAAAGGACTTTACAAATATCTCATGTTATTTTCACAATAACATTCTTATTTTCCCCATTTTACAGATGAGAAAACTGAGATTGAGGTACTATCCCAAAGTCACCTAGCTAATAAATACCTCAGGCAGCAACTGAATTCAGATCTTTCTAACTCCAACTCCAGCACTCCAACCATTCGGTCAACATAAAGCAAATGGAAGGAGCTTAGAGGTCATCTGCCCCAACCTGACTAATTTTAATGTTAATAAAACTAAGACCCAGAAAGATTGGATGAACTGATCCCTAGGTAATTCTCTTCCAGCCCTTACATAGCATGATTATATTATTCTATGATTTCAAGAAATCTCAATGCAAACCTTTACTGTATAAGAACAAGATATTAAGAAGGAACTATTTTCAAGTAGAAAGATGAAGGAATCCTTATGTATTAGGTTAAAAGTGCTGCAGAAATGACCCAAGATGGCATTCTATCTCTTCAGCTTCCTCTCAAAATGATAAAATAGCCAATGGGAACTGGAAACCAATGGAAACAATTCAAAAGTGCATTTTCCCTGATAAATCTCACTCAGCCAGCTAGATACTGTCATGGCTTCATAAGTCACTTATCCACTTATCTTCCATAGCCTAGATAGGACTGAGAGGTATTTGGATGTAAAGGAAAGTTTCCTGTACTAGAGAACAGGAGAGTTAGATTCTGATCTCAGCTGAGCTCTCAGGTAGCTTTTCTCACCTCAGAGGAAGAGACTTCATTTTTCTGAACTGATTTCCTCACAGCAATATTGTCTTACCCTTCCATAGTGTTTCAAAGTGGACACAGCACTTTACTCAGGTGGTTTGAAGGGAGGGGGGAGGGTTGATTGCCTAGCCTCAAGCTCAGGTGATATAAATTGGAAATTAAGGGGCAGATAACAGTGGTACTGAGGTATTCATGTTAAAAAAACAACCTCAAAGAAGCCACCTCTACCACCCTGTTATTCATAAATTGAAGTGTGAAGCAGTTCTTCTGATGTAATTATATTGCTGATCATAGCATGGTGAAAGATTGACTCTGGACCGGGTGGGTTTTAAAAAGTTAAACCTGTCAGCCTTTATGGAGAGTCAAGGAGGGGAGTGTGGAGGAAGAGGAGATTTTCTCTCCAACCTCCATCATTGGCCATGGAATTCTGTAAGAGAGCTATTGGCCCAGTGTTGTAGTTAAATTGTGTAGTCCAAATCTTTCTGACCCCACCTGGGGTTTTAATGGCAAAGAGAATAATGTGGTTTGCCGTTTCTTTCTCCAGCAAGCATTTGCTATATGCCAGGCACTGTGCTAAATGCTTATAAACATTATTTCACAATAATCCTGGGATGTAGGTGCTATTATGTACTCATTTCTTCACTTGAAGAAACTGAGGCAAACGGGGGATAAGTGACTTTCCTAGAGTCACACAGCTAGTACTTATCTGAGGCTGAATTTGAATTTGGGTTTTCCTGACTCCAGGTTCATTATCCATTCCACTTCACTACCTAGCTGACCCAATAAGATTGACCAAATCCAGCAGAGGGAAAGGGACATCAAGAATTTTCAGCACCAGAAATCAGTTTCAAGGATCGGGATCATGACCTCTGGCAGCACAGATAGCCAATTCTTTTCAAGGGAGAATTAGCCCTGGCAGTTGGGAGTGAGTAGCAAAGAGGATTAGACATAGGGAGCCAAGCTGCAAGGTGTGCCAACAGAGACACAGCACCCCATTGTATTATTGAGTTTGCTTGTTGAAGAGGGTATTGGAAGGGTTGCCACTTGCGAAGTATTGAACAGTACAATTCTGCATACTTATTATTTCTCTTGGAAGAAATTCTGCCCAAGAAAACCCAGATTCTTGCTCTAAACTCAATCATCTAACTGTGGTCAGTGAAGCATGAAGAAATCATCAAAGGTCATTGGGTCTCTGGGTATCAGAGATAGGATGAGTTGCCTTGATCATTTGTGTGCTTAACATATGTGTCTTACCACCAGGACACTCTTCTCTTCTTACTGGTGCTGTGTATATTTGTTAGTTGATCTCAGTTTATAGGGGGAATGTGGTATAACTATAGTTCTGACCATTACCATTAGTAGCTACCAACCAATTATGTATATTGGCTGAATATTAAAGATATGTCCTCTAGTAGGGGCTCATAAGCTATAGTTTTAGGAGTATGGACCCACAACGTAACCTAGAACCTGAGGTAGCTGTCCCTATTTTGTGTATCTGTACCTCTCTCTTTTTGCTCCCTGCTAAATGTGAAATCTCCTACTGGGCAAGCATGTTTAACATACCAAAACCTTGTCTTTCCATTAACTGTCCCCTTCTTTAGTTCTATCCACTGGATGACAGTGGGGAAGAAGAAAGGAAGAATCAATTAGCTAGGAACCAAATCCCCTTCCACTAAAACTTGAAAGGGTAGTGGTCCCCCTCCTCCTTCACCCCCATTTTCCTCAAGGACTCAACCAGCAAGTACATATGTGAATTGGGGGAGCATCTCCAGGAAGAGATCCTTCCAATGATGTGCCATAAATACTTTGAAATTGACTGTTTACAAAATGTAGTCTCAATATATGATTAACTAGAATTTACATTGTTAAAAAATCTCTCCATCACTCTTCATTCTAGACAATCAACAAAACAGTAAATCACGCCCTGATTTGTAGTGTTTACTGATTTCCAAGGTGTAAATGCTCACACTGAAGTTTTATCAATGGGCTCTAGCCTCTCTCCAGCACATCTCTGGCTGCCACACAGATCTTGTCATTTGAGCCTGCCAGAAACCCTGTGAAGTAGATATTATCATTGTCATTTTTCAGTTCCTCAGATAAGGGAATTGAGTCTAGAAAGATGAATTTGCCCACAGATGCTTTACCAGAAGACTCAGACAGGATTTAAACTTAAGTCTTCCAGATTCTATGTTTAATATTTTTTCCACAGTGTCAAGTTGCCTCCCAAGAGATTCTTCACCATTTTTTCAGTCATCTACCTTACTGGCAGTCTATTAAAGCCTACAGACCTCTTCTGGGAACAATGTTCTTCCTTTTTAAATATATAGAATTATAATGAAAACTGCTCATATTAAAATATAGTTGTAATTTCTTTCAAGTTCAAAGACTCTGGTTTAAAAACTCGGGACTAAATGGCTAATGTTCCTCCTAGCTCAAACATTCTATCATTCTTATAATTATTATTCTGCTTAAATCTCAATTCTACTCCTGTCTAAATTGATCTCAATAGATGTTTTCATAAAAGCAGATAGGTGATGCAGTGGATAAAATGGCAGGCCTGAAGACAGGAAGATTTGAATTCAAATCTAAACTGTATGACCTTAAGTAAGTTACTTAACCCCATCTGCCTCAGTTTCCTTATATAAAACGAGTTGAAGAAGGAAAGGCAAACCACTCCAATATCTTTACCAAGGGAATCTCAAATGAAATCAGTCAGACACAACTGAAAACAACAAAAACAACAAATATGTTTTCATAAAGAAAGCACTATACCCATGAAAACTATTAAATGCTTTTATCATTTGCAGAGAATTTATTTGCTCATGTTTATTTTATTATAAACCTCATTTTAAAATTATTCATTTTTAACAGTTGTTATCCTTTTAAAAATAATTTTATTAAAATAATTTATTTTCTCAATTGCATGCAATAATAATTTTCAAGACTTCCGGTTAAGATGGCGGCTTAGAGAAAGCTAAAGCTCAGATCTCCGGAAAAACCTTCCCCACCGATCTCAAACTATAAGCCCCTAAGGCGCCGAAATTCAAAACGATCAACAGCACAGACCCTGGGAAGCCTCCTCCTGGACCTGGACCTGGTTCAAAAGGTACGGCTCCCCTCAAAAGCCAGAACCCGAGATCACTCGGACCTCAGGGGTAGGAGCGCAGAGTCCAAGGTTCCCGGAAGCCGCAGCCCGGCAGGGCTCAGAGAGCAGAGTCCTCCGAACCACAACCCCCAGGGCCTTCTACCCGAGTCCGGGTGAAAGTTACTGCCTGGGGCTTCCGCTGCAGAGAGCTGGTCTAAACAACAGCAACCCTCAGGGCGGGCAAAACAGCCTCACGGGCTGGATCCTGCTATCCAAGTCTCAGTGAAAGTCCTTGCCCTCAGAGCTTGGGTTAGCTGCAGCCCATCCCCCCACAGGCCGAGGAAACAGCCTCACGGCCAGCGATTCTGAAGGCAACTTCCAGAAAGCGAGCCGGGGGGAGAGTGTGGCCTCGTGGTCCGACCCTTCCATTCCAGTTCCAGTGAGGCATATTCAGTTTAACCCAGGGAAAGCTCATAGAAGGGACAATCTGCCCCGGACTAAAGCCTCTGATCACCAGACAGAGATAAGAAAAGCTAATCCTCCACATTCAGAGATGGCAGCAAACTCCACAGAAGCACAGAAGCCCCAAAATACCAAGAAAAATAAGAAGAAAGGGGCGACTTTGGACACATTCTATGGAGCCAAAATACAAAATACAGAGCAGATAGAAGAAGATATACAAGAAAATTCTCCAAAATCTTCCAAAGGAAATAGAAACTCTCCACAAACCCATGAAGAATTTGAATCAGAAATGACCAAAAAGATGGAAGCCCTCTGGGAGGAAAAGTGGGAAATAATGCAAAAGAAATTCACGCATCTACAAAACCAGTTTGACCAAACTGTAAAAGAAAACCAGGCTTTAAAGCAAGAACTAATAAAGCAAAGCCAAAACACCAAGAAATTAGAAGAGAACATAAAATATCTCACCGACAAGGTGATAGATCTGGAAAATAGAGGGAGAAGAGAAAATTTAAGAATAATTGGACTCCCAGAAAAGCCAGAAATAAACACCAAACTGGACATGGTGATACAAGATATAATCAAAGAAAATTGCCCAGAGATTCTAGAACAAGGGGGCAATACAGCCACTGACAGAGCTCACAGAACACCTTCTACACTAAACCCCCAAAAGACAACTCCCAGGAATGTAATTGCCAAATTCCAAAGCTATCAAACAAAAGAAAAAATCCTACAGGAAGCCAGAAAAAGACAATTTAGATATAAAGGAATGCCAATCAGGGTCACACAAGACCTTGCAAGTTCTACTCTGAATGATCGTAAGGCATGGAACATGATCTTCAGAAAGGCAAGAGAGCTGGGTCTCCAACCAAGAATCAGCTACCCAGCAAAACTGACTATATACTTCCAAGGGAAAGTATGGGCATTCAACAAAATAGAAGACTTCCAACTTTTTGCAAAGAAAAGACCAGAGCTCTGTGGAAAGTTTGATACTGAAAATCAAAGAGCAAGGAATACCTGAAAAGGTAAATATTAAGGAAAGGGGAAAAATGTTATTTTCTTTTACTAAAACTCTCTTCTATAAGGACTACATTTATATCAATCTATGTATACTAATATGTGGGGAAAATGTAATGTATAAATAGGGGGTAAAGAAAGACCAAATAGAATAATGGTTCTCACACAAAGATTCACATGGGAAGGGGAGGGGAAGAAAACTCCTATAAGAAGGAGAGGAAGAGGGGGGGGGGTTTACTTAAACCTCAATCTCAGGGAAATCAACTCTGAGAGGGAAAAACATCCAGATCCATTGGGATCTTGAATTCTATCTTACCCAACAAGGGTAAGGAGAAGGGAAAACCGAGGGGGGGAGGGGGAGAGGGAGAACAAAAAGGGAGGGAAAGAGAGGGGGGAGGGGGAGAGGGAGAACAAAAAGGGAGGGAAAGAGAGGGGGGAGGGGGAGGGAAGAAAAAGGGAGGGACTAAAAAGGGAAACATCAAGGGAGGGGACAAGGGGACTGATTCAAAGTAAATCACTGGACTAAAAGGTAGAGCCGAAGAAGAAAAGGTTAGAATTAGGGAAGGCAATCAAAATGCCAGGGAGTCCACAAATGACAATCATAACTTTGAACGTGAATGGGATGAACTCACCCATAAAACGTAGACGAATAGCAGAATGGATTAGAATCCAAAACCCTACCATATGTTGTCTTCAAGAAACACACATGAGGCGGGTTGACACCCACAAGGTCAGAATTAAAGGATGGAGTAAGACCTTCTGGGCCTCAACTGATAGAAAGAAGGCAGGAGTGGTAATCATGATATCTGATAAAGCCAATGCAAAAATAGACCTGATCAAAAGGGACAGGGAAGGTAATTATATTTTGTTAAAAGGGACTCTAGACAATGAGGAAATATCATTAATCAACATGTATGCACCAAATAATATAGCACCCAAATTTCTAATGGAGAAACTAGGAGAATTGAAGGAACAAATAGACAATAAAACCATACTAGTGGGAGACTTAAACCAACCATTATCAAATTTAGATAAATCAAATCAAAAAATAAATAAGAAAGAGGTAAAAGAAGTGAATGAAATCTTAGAAAAATTAGAATTAATAGACATATGGAGAAAAATAAATAGGGATAAAAAGGAATACACCTTCTTCTCAGCACCACATGGCACATTCACAAAAATTGACCATACATTAGGTCACAGAAACATAGCACACAAATGCAAAAAAGCAGAAATAATGAATGCAGCCTTCTCAGATCACAAGGCAATAAAAATAATGATTAGTAATGGTACATGGAAAACCAAATCTAAAACCAATTGGAAATTAAACAATATGATACTCCAAAACCGTTTAGCTAAAGAAGAAATCATAGAAACAATTAATAATTTCATCAAGGAAAATGACAATGGCGAAACATCCTTTCAAACCTTTTGGGATGCAGCCAAAGCGGTAATCAGAGGCAAATTCATATCCCTGAAAGCTTATATTAACAAACAAGGGAGAGCAGAGATCAATCAATTGGAAATGCAATTGAAAAAACTCGAAAGCGATCAAATTAAAAACCCCCAGCAGAAAACCAAATTAGAAATCCTAAAAATTAAGGGAGAAATTAATAAAATCGAAAGTGATAGAACTATTGATTTAATAAATAAGACAAGAAGCTGGTACTTTGAAAAAACAAACAAAATAGACAAAGTACTGGTCAATCTAATTAAAAAAAGGAAGGAAGAAAAGCAAATTCACAGCATTAAAGATGAAAAGGGGGACAGCACCTCCAATGAGGAGGAAATTAAGGCAATCATTAGAAATTACTTTGCCCAATTATATGGCAATAAATACACCAATTTAGGAGAAATGGATGAATATATACAAAAATACAAACTGCCTAGACTAACAGAAGAGGAAATAGAATTCTTAAATAATCCCATATCAGAAATTGAAATCCATCAAGCCATCAAAGAACTTCCTAAGAAAAAATCCCCAGGGCCTGATGGATTCACCTGTGAATTCTATCAAACATTCAGAGAACAGTTAATCCCAATACTATACAAACTATTTGACATAATAAGCAAAGAGGGAGTTCTACCAAACTCCTTTTACGACACAAACATGGTACTGATTCCAAAACCAGGCAGGTCAAAAACAGAGAAAGAAAACTATAGGCCAATCTCCCTAATGAATATAGATGCAAAAATCTTAAATAGGATACTAGCAAAAAGACTCCAGCAAGTGATCAGAAGGATCATTCACCATGATCAAGTAGGATTCATACCAGGGATGCAGGGCTGGTTCAACATTAGGAAAACCATCCACATAATTGACCACATCAACAAGCAAACTAGCAAGAACCACATGATTATCTCAATAGATGCAGAAAAAGCCTTTGATAAAATACAACACCCATTCCTATTAAAAACACTAGAAAGCATAGGAATAGAAGGGTCATTCCTAAAAATAATAAACAGTATATATCTAAAACCAACAGCTAATATCATCTGCAATGGGGATAAACTAGATGCATTCCCAATAATATCAGGAGTGAAACAAGGATGCCCATTATCACCTCTACTATTTGACATTGTACTAGAAACACTAGCAGTAGCAATTAGAGAAGATAAAGGAATTGAAGGCATCAAAATAGGCAAGGAGGAGACTAAGTTATCACTCTTTGCGGATGACATGATGGTCTACTTAAAGAATCCTAGAGATTCAACCAAAAAGCTAATTGAAATAATCAACAACTTTAGCAAAGTTGCAGGATACAAAATAAACCCACATAAATCATCAGCTTTTCTATATATCTCCAACAGAGCTCAGCAGCAAGAACTAGAAAGAGAAATCCCATTCAAAATCACCTTAGACAAAATAAAATACCTAGGAATCTACCTCCCGAGACAAACACAGGAACTATATGAACACAACTACAAAACACTCTCCACACAACTAAAACTAGACTTGAACAATTGGAAAAACATTAACTGCTCATGGATAGGACGAGCCAATATAATAAAAATGACCATCCTACCCAAACTTATTTATCTATTTAGTGCCATACCCATTGAACTACCAAAATACTTCTTCACTGATTTAGAAAAAACCATAACAAAGTTCATTTGGAAGAACAAAAGATCAAGGATATCCAGGGAAAAAATGAAAAAAAACACATATGATGGGGGCCTTGCAGTCCCTGACCTAAAACTATATTACAAAGCAGCAGTCATCAAAACAATTTGGTACTGGCTAAGAAACAGAAAGGAAGATCAGTGGAATAGACTGGGGGAAAGCGACCTCAGCAAGACAGTATACGATAAACCCAAAGATCCCAGCTTTTGGGACAAAAATCCACTATTCGATAAAAACTGCTGGGAAAATTGGAAGACAGTGTGGGAGAGACTAGGAATAGATCAACACCTCACACCCTACACCAAGATAAATTCAAAATGGGTGAGTGACTTAAACATAAAGAAGGAAACCATAAGTAAATTGGGTAAACACAGAATAGTATACATGTCAGACCTTTGGGAGGGGAAAGGCTTTAAAACCAAGCAAGATATAGAAAGAATCACAAAATGTAAAATAAATAATTTTGACTACATCAAACTAAAAAGCTTTTGTACAAACAAAACCAATATAACTAAAATCAGAAGGGAAACAACAAATTGGGAAAAAATCTTCATAGAAACCTCTGACAAAGGTTTAATTACTCATATTTATAATGAGCTAAATCAATTGTACAAAAAATCAAGCCATTCTCCAATTGATAAATGGGCAAGGGAAATGGATAGGCAGTTCTCAGATAAAGAAATCAAAACTATTAACAAGCACATGAAGAAGTGTTCTACATCTCTTATAATCAGAGAGATGCAAATCAAAACAACTCTGAGGTATCACCTCACACCTAGCAGATTGGCTAACATAACAGCAAAGGAAAGTAATGAATGCTGGAGGGGATGTGGCAAAGTGGGGACATTAATTCATTGCTGGTGGAGTTGTGAATTGATCCAACCATTCTGGAGGGCAATTTGGAACTATGCCCAAAGGGCGACAAAAGAATATCTACCCTTTGACCCAGCCATAGCACTGCTGGGTCTGTACCCCAAAGAGATAATGGACACAAAGACTTGTACAAAAATATTCATAGCTGCGCTCTTTGTGGTGGCCCAAAACTGGAAAACGAGGGGATGCCCATCAATTGGGGAATGGCTGAACAAACTGTGGTATATGTTGGTGATGGAGTACTATTGTGCTAAAAGGAATAATAAAGTGGAGAAGTTCCATGGAGACTGGAACAACCTCCAGGAAGTGATGCAGAGCGAGAGGAGCAGAACCAGGAGAACATTGTACACAGAGACTAATACACTGTGGTATAATCGAACGTAATGGACTTCTCCATTAGTGGCGGTGTAATGTCCCTGAACAACTTGCAGGGATCCAGGAGAAAAAAACACCATTCATAAGCAAAGGATAAACTATGGGAGTGGAAACACCGAGGAAAAGCAACTGCCTGAATACAGAGGTTGAGGGGACATGACAGAGGATAGACTCTAAATGAACACTCTAATGCAAATACTATCAACAAAGCAATGGGTTCAAATCAAGAAAACATCTAATGCCCAGTGGACTTACGCGTCGGCTATGGGGGGTGGGGGGGAGGAAAAGAAAATGATCTATGTCTTTAACGAATAATGCTTGGAAATGATCAAATAAAATATATTTTAAAAAAATAATAATAATAATTTTCAACATACATTTTCTGAAACTATGAGATCTAAATTGTCTCCCTTTCTTCAATGCCCCTTCTTGGAGACAGTAAGCAATTTGATCTGAGTTATGCTCATAAGAAACCAAAATCCCAAAATAAAACCATAAGTAAATTAATATGAAGGATAGTATCCTTTGACTTGCATCTGACTCTTACAGTTATTTTTCTTAAGGGGGATAGCATTCCCCATCATAAATCCCTCAGAACTGTCCCAGATTATTGTATTGCTGAGAAAAGCTGTCTTTCACAGACAATCATCATACACTATTGCTGTCAATGTGTACAATGTTCTCCCGGTTCTGCTGATTTCATTCTGCATCAGTTCACACAGGTATTTCCAGCTTTTTCTGAAGTCATCCTGTTTTTCATTTCTTATAGCACAATAGTATTTCATCACCAACATATACCACAATTTGTTCAGCCATTCCCCAATTGACAGACATCCCCTCAATTTCCAATTCTTTGCCACCACAAAAAGAGCAGCTATAAATATTTTTGTACAAGTAAGTCTTTTCCCATTTTTCATTATATCTTTGGTACACAGATCCAGAAATGGTACTACAGGACAAAACAGTATGCACAAATCCAAATTGCCCTTCAGAATGGTTGGATCAGTTCACAATTCCACCCACAATGCATTAGTGTCCCAATTTTGTCACATCCCCACCAACATTTATCACTTTCCCTTACTGCCATATTGGCCAATCTAATAGGTGTGAGGTAGTACCACAGAATTGTTTTAATTTACATTTCTCTAATCAATAATGAATTAGAACATTTTTTTTCATATGACAGCTTTGATTTCTTCATCTGAAAATTGCTTGTTCATATCCTTTTATCATTTGTCAATTGGGGAATGACTTGTAGTCTTCTAAATTTGACTTTGTTCTCTATAAATTTGATAAATTAGACTTTGTCCAAGAAATTTGTTATTTCATTTTGTTGTTTTCCTTCTAATCTTGGTTACGTTGGTTTTGTTTGTACAAAAGCTTTTTTAATTTAATAGAATCAAAATGATTCATTTTACATCTTATAATGCTCTCTGCCTCTTGTTTGAATAATTTACCTGGAAGTTCCATGGAGAAGGGAAGACTCACAAAGTCTTCCCTTCTCCATGGATCTTCCAGGTAAATTATTCTATGTTCCCCTAATTTAGTTAAGATAAAACTCTTTATATCTAAATTATATTCCCATTTTGACCTTATCCTGGCATAGGAGTGAGAGATATCACTCTATACCTAGCTTCTGCCATATTGTTTTCCAATTTTCCTAGCAATTTTTGTTAAATAGTGAGTCCTTATCCTAAAAGCTGGGGTTTGGGACTTACCAAACACTAAGTTGCTAAGGTCATTTACTCATATATTCTGTATCTAATATATTCCATTGATCCACCATTCTATAGTTTAACCAGTACCAGACTGTTCTGATGATTTATGCTTTATAGTACAGTTTAAGACCTCATACTGCTAGGCCAATTGGGTTCCTTCTGAAAAGATAATTGCTGTGTACTTTTAAATTGCATATTTTCATTACTTCTTTCCATCCTATGCTCCCTGACTGCCCTCTCTTTTACTCTCCTCTCTTCTGCCATTAGAGATCAGTCATCAAGTAAAATATAGTCAGTTCTGCTAGTGTTCTTTTTGAAAATATGAAAATTTGTCCCAAGGTAACTGATATATTTGGGGAACATTCTGAGCATAGCAAGAATGTGAATTTTCTTGTGCAAAATTTCTTCCAAGAGAAACAAGTTCCATCTTCCAACACCTTCCAACCTTTCCAACACCGGCTTCCACAAGCAAACTCAAGGTCTCTATCAAACTGAATTGTGGTGTTTTTCATGTATCTTCTGAGTAGAAGCTGTGGCCTGGAGGAGGACTGGTCTACACTTCCTCGTTTTCCCTTCCCAGGCCCAGTTGTAGCCTGTCCAACTATCACCAGATTCTGCCAGGCTGAACCCAGTGGGAACCAGAGTACAGGTCCAGTTTGGCTTCCACAATTTATCATAGCTTTTATGTATTTTTAACTCTTTAATATGTGCAAAAGTTTGCTAACATTTTTACAAGACTCCTATCTTTTAAATGTGTCACTAATAGAGTATTTAAGTGTTGTAACCCTAGCCTCAATTTTCCCATAAGATCTTTGGTTTCTATTTTGTGACTTCACATTGCACAATGCTTCTTGAAAATACTCAACTGTCAAGTTATAGCAGAACCAACTGTACTAGTTATTTTACTCAAGCATATCTTTTACAACTAGAAAAATTGGGGGAATATCTGACAATCCATTCAACAAACTTTTAATTAAGCACTTGTCTTCAGTGCCAAACACTTAAAGTACTGTAGTTTTTCATATCAGCAAAACACTGGATTTCTTCTGCCTTTTTTTCCCACTATCGGTCTTGTATCTTCCTGATCTCACACTGCGCCGTGGCTTGGAGAGACTTGAATCTGTCCTTTTTAGGAGCAGAGTTTGGGTTATTTTGCCACTCCATAAAGGCTTTGTTCTTTTTGCTCAATAGGTCTTCGATAGCAGTGTTGTTCTCTTCGAACCAGTCCTGGTGGTTGCGTTGTTTGGGGCCTAGGACAACCTTTGATGTTTCCTTCACTGCATCTCTGTACTGGTTCCATTTCTCGGTTGAGCTTCCAGTGAGTGGTCCATTGGCAGACAGCTTGTCGTCCAGGCAGGACTGGAATGCTTGCAAATAAGATGGATCTCTAAGACGACTCACATTGTAAAATGCACGAACTGTCTGGGCGCGTTTTGGATAGCGAGGCGCAATGCGCATTTGAAGAGTCACTCTAACCAACCGGTGGTCTGTCCACCATTCAGCTCCTCTCATGGCTCTGGTGATCTTTACATCCTGGATGTTTCGCCGGCGTACAATGATGTAGTCAATGAGATGCCACTGTTTTGATCGTGGGTGCATCCACGTTGTTTTATATTTGTTCGCCATTCTGAACACAGTGTTCGTGATGGTGAGTTCGAACTCTGAGCATTTGCTGAGTAGCAGTAGGCCGTTGTTGTTCATTTTGCCCATGCCATGTTTGCCGAGCACTCCTTTCCATCTTTCATGGTCCTGGCCAACGCGGGCATTGAAGTCTCCCAGTAGTATCAGCTTGTCATTTGTGGGCACTGAGTGCACAGGTCAGAGTAGAGCTGCTCGATGGTCTCCTCTGTGCTGGTCAGTGTTGGGGCATATGCGCTGATGATTGTGGCATACCGGTCTTTGCTGAGAGGCAAACAGATCTTCATGAGCCTCTCGCTGATGCCCACTGGCAAGTCTGGCAGCTGTTTGAGCAAACTGGTCTTGATGGCCAGGCCAACACCATGGATTCTGTCTTCATTTGAGGCTCTACCTTTCCAGAAGGTGTATCCAGTGGTGGGTTCGCTGAGTGATCCCTCTTCTGGTAAGCGTGTTTCACTTAAGGCTGCAATGTCGATGTTATATCGCGCCAGTTCTTTACCGATTAGAGCTGTTCTTCTCTCAGTTCTTGGGGTATTCTCTCTATCAATTAATGTTCTGATGTTCCATACTCCTAGTAGGAGTTTCTTTGTATTTTGTTTCCTTTGATTTCGACCACTTAAAGGGATGACCCGCCAGCCGCGGTGTGCTGACCGGGTGTTTGTAGGGCAGGCAATGTTTGGGACACCTTTTCTAGTCCCCTCCCTTGATTAGGGTGAGCAGTGCTGTCCTAGAGAGGGCTGCTCAGTCGCCCAGGATGCTGCCGAATGTCCCCGCTGCCCACAGGGCCAAGCGACCACTGGTCCGTGGGCCGCCTACATGCAGGATCGTGACTACAACTGCCAGTGGTCACCTCCACCTGTTGCGTCGTCACTCCCCCATCGCCACAGGTCTTGAGGAGGGTGGAAGGGGTCAGGATAGATGAGTGTGAAAGATACTTGTGCGTGAAGGAGATTTAAGTGGAAAAGTCGATGCATAGAGACATCCCACTCTCTTGGCATTGGAAGCCTGGGTCCAGTGGTACGAAAAGTCGTTACACCTGGAGACTTCCTCAGCTGCATTGGATGGCCGTGTTATCTTTTGTGCTCCAACACGCCCTAAGCACTCCACAGTGCTTTGCTGCATCACCATCTCAGCCGTTGAACCTTCTTATTGGTTTCTTCCACCTGTTCCGCCGAAGCAGTCTTCACATGCTGGGTGAGCAAAAAGGTCATTAAGATATAGTGTCTACACTTAAGGAGTTCACAGTCTATATACATAGTGCTAATTTAGTAATACCTCATTTATTCCCTCATTACTACAGAATGAACATGAGGTTTTCTCAAATAAGTGAAGCTCACTGCAATAGGCATTCACACCCTTTCTCTTTAACCTTCTGGTTGAAGCCATCTCTAGTAGGGATTATATATTCCTCTGCCTTTCTGCTGCCTAAAACAGTGCATTGAACAAAATATCAATGGATTTCTTGATGACTTAGGGCTATCTTCATTATGAAGATCAAATACTTACATTGACCCAGGACAATCCAGAGGAACTTATGAGAAAGAATGCTATCCACATCTAGAGAAAGAACTGTTGGAGTAGAAACACAGAAGAAAAACATAGGATCAATCATGTGGTTTGATGGGGCTATGATTAGGATTCGATGCTTAAAGATCACTCTACTGAAAATATGAATAACATGGAAATAGGTTTTGAGCAGTGATACATGTGTAACCCACTGGAATTGCTTGTCAGCTCTGGGAGGAAGAGGGAGCACAAGGAGGAAGGGAAATTGTGAATCATGTACCATGAAAAACTATTCTAAATTTTAAAAAAATGAAGACCAATTACTGTATTGTGCAATAGTGATGCCTTCAGGGCTGTAAACTGAAAGATCAGACATATTTCCTCAAATGATCTAGCAAATGTATTGTGTAGCCCATATTGGAACAGTCACACTCCTGTTTTCTTCCTTGGCCATCCTTTCATGTCTGTGGATTTTAGATTCTCCATAAATTACCATCCACATGTTATTAACATTACTTGCAATAACCATGGAGACTCTTCTTTTGTTTTCCTTGCCAGCTAGTAACATTTTATTTTATTTTTTAAACCCTTACCTTCCATCTTGGAGTCAATACTGTGTATTGGTTCCAAGGCAGAAGAGTGGTAAGGGCTAGGCAGGCAATGGGGGTTAAGTGACTTGCCCAGGGTCACACAGCTGGGAAGTGTCTGTGTCCAGATTTGAACCTAGGACCTCCCGTCTCTAGGCCTGACTCTCAATCCACTGAGCCACCCAGCGGCCCCCACTAGCAACATTTTATATGAGCAATTATGTCTATGACCTTTCAGGTCTGATCCTATCTCCTATACACACACACACACACACACACACACACACACACACACACACACACAAGTTGTTACCTATTACTTCCAAGATCAAATGTGAATTTGGCAAATTCTTTAATAACCAAGCCCCTTCCACCTTCTTCTTTTCCTTCTCCCACTTCTCTACTTTTTTTCTACATTATACAAAAGGACACCCTTCCATTTAGTCTTCAATCCAATGAAACTGGTCTCTTTGCTATTCCTCATATTTAATATTCCATCTCTTCCTCCCAATATTTTCTGCCTTACATACCTGGAACTCTCTCCCTCTTCATCTCTGCTGCCTCCTCCCAAATTGCCTTTAAAATTCAGCTAACTTCCCTCTGATATTACTCCCTTCAATTTTTCTTCTTATACATACTTACTTGCATGCTGTCTTTCCTCATTAGAGTATGAGTTTCTTGAGGCAGGGACTGTCTTCTGCCTTTCTTTGCATCACTAGCTCTTAACATCATGTCTGACACTTAGTAGGCACCTTACTACCTGACTCTCCAATCCATGCATTAGTTTCCATTTCATTCCTCCTTTCTTTTACTTGCTCCCACTCTCACCCAGTTCCAGATTGAGTTCTCCATTTATCTCTCTACAAATATAAAATGTACTTCCCACCTATTTACCCAGGGAACATAGCTTTAGTGACCTAAAATCTGGAAATTAACTCCATGATTTCTCAATCTAATTACTATCACTAACAAACATGAAAATATCTACAGTTCTTTATCGAAATCCATTATCCACATGTAATAGCAATGCTCCTCTAGGAATGTTGCCCTTTCAAAGTACTGATTAAGTTAGCAAACAAGGTGTACTATACAATCCCAGCAACAAAGAGAACCTCTACAAATCGTTGAGTTAGAGAAAATACATAATACTTTATATATCTGCCATAATCAATCCACATATTTAGACCAGGTTTTTGCAGGTACAGTTACCCAGATAAGTCAGGCAAGGGAGGAAAAAAAAAGTGGGAGAACTTTGCCTAAAGCAACCAAAAATACTAGAACCATGATGGTCTGATTTGTTTAGATTACCTAGCTTTGCTAACAACATTTAGATTGGGTATAATTACAGACGAACAGAATTTGGGAGGATAGAAAAGACCTCATTATCCATCTAATCCAGCGTATTCCTGAAAAGAACTCTCATTATACCATACTTGACTTGTGGTCATCTTGCTTCTACTTGAAGACCTCCAATTAGGAAAAATCACCATGCCCCTAAGCAGCTCATTCCACTTTTATTCCAAAAAATCTAGGGAGGTAGACACTGTTCTGTGTGTTTGATGCTTTTAAAGCTCCATTTGAGTCCTACTTCAGTTCCTCATGTTAGCAAGGTGGAACCCTGAGTCTGTGAAGGTCTCACCAACAGTGATCAAGTCAACAAGCATTTATTTAGTATTAAATATTGTTCTAGAACAGGGATTATAAATACAAACAAACAAACAAAAAGGAAAATCTTTGCCCTTAAAGAACTTAGAGTCTAATTGATGAAGAGAATACCTAAAGGGAGTCTCAGAGCATTAGGGGAATAGGGAAGATATCTACGTAGCTTGAACAGGTAGGAGTAAAACTGGAAGAAGAGTAAAGAAAAACATGGCTGAATGGGCATTTCCTTCAAATGGTGGTTCCAGGAGGAGGAACTGACCTATCTGAGGAAGTCCACATATCTTCCAGGGTCATTAAGCTTCTGGAACATGGAAGATCCAACCAAGCTGAAAAGTTTTAAGTATTATTCCAGTCATATCTCACTTTTCACCTTATCATTTTGGCCTCCTGGAACAATTTCTGAATCCACTTATCATTCCAGATCCTGGTGTCCTTTGTATAATGTAAACTTAGCGTCATCATCTGTAGGAATTAAGAACTTGAGACAAATCTTGGGTTTCTGTCTGAATAAGCCAGATAATTTTCCCAGTTCTTTATTTCATTCAATAAATCTTTACTGAACCCCAAGTACAGTGTTTATCATTGTACTTGAAGCTGTGGGAGATCCTAAGAAATGTAATATTTTCAAAGATCTAGTAAATTGAGGCTATGACCAATTAACCAAAACTTATTAATTGATTATATATGGAAGAAAGGTTTCTTCCTTAGCTACATGATTTTTCAAAATGTTTTAGTAGGATCAGCCTTACAGGAAGAGCAGCTTGTGTGGCCTTTGTAGAATAACTTGGGGACATATAGTGAGGGTAAATGAGTAGATGATCTCCAAAGTCATTTTCAATTCTCATAGCCTATAATTCCATTATTCTAAGCTATCATCTTGCTATACTTTTATATCCCACCCCTAAAGCCTGCAATCCAATGATCCTGACCTCTTTGCTGTTTCTCCAATGGGGCACCATCTCTCAGCTCCAGGCATTTTCTTTCTTTAGAAAAACAAAAACAAACAAAAAAACTTACTTTCTGTCTGAGTAACAAGTAAGACAGAAGGGAAAGGGCTAGCCAAATAGGACTAAGTGATTTTCCCAGGGACACACAGCAAGGATGTATCTGAGGTCAAATTTGAACCCAGCTCCTTCCAACTCAAGGTCTGGATCTCTATCCACTGAGCCACCTTGCTGTCCCTGCTTTGGGCACTTTCCCTAGCTGTCCCCATTCCTGGAATGCTTTCCCTCCTCATCTCAGACTCCTGTCTTCCCTGGTTTCCTTCAGGTCACAGCTAAAATCTGCTTTCTACAGGAAGCCTTTCCCAATCTTTTTTGATTCTAGTATCTTCCCTTAAAAACTATCTCCTTTTCATCCTGTATATGGTTGATTTGTACCTAATTTTTTCCCATGTAGTCTCCCCCATTGGACTGTGAGCTCCTTGAAAAGAAGGACTGATTTTTCCCTTTTCTGTGTCCTCAGATCTTAGCATGATGACTGGCATGTTGCAGGTGCTCAATAATTGCTTGATGACTAACATCAATTGAAATTTTGCCATTCATGAAAGCATGATGTGGTAGAAAGAACATTATATATTGTCTCCTCCATTAGAACATAGTTTTAAGTCTTGGCTCTGCCACTTGTTAGCCGTATAAGCCTTACCATATCACCCTCATGCTTAGAGAACTCTACTGGCTCCCTATTACCTCCAGGATCAAATGTAAAACTCCTATTGGGCTTTTAAGGCTCTTCATAACCTGACCACTTCCTACCTTTCTAGGCTTATACTTTACTGTCAATTGCCTACACTGATCCCCTTGCAGTTCCTTGAACATCACAGTCCATAGTTCATCTTCCAGCCATCCCATTTGCCCTGGATATCCCCCATGTCTAGAATGCTCTGGTCCCCTCTCCTCTTCCTTCAGGACTTACTCAAATTATACCTTCATCAAGGGCACTTTTCTTGGCCTCCCTGCTACCCCCACTCTTAAAGGCCTTTGTATTTTATTCCATCTACTCAGTATCTATCTTGAGTGCACTTCATTATTTACACAACGCATTCCCCCATTGGAATGTAAGTTCCTTGTGAGCAGCGCCTGTTCTTACTCTCTTTGTATGCTCAGTATCATTTCATGCCTGACCCAGAATGAGCCCTTAATACATGCTTGTTGAGAGTATCCTCTGAAAAATTGGGGATTTACACTAAACCACGGATTTTTAACATGTTTTTAACATGGAATGACTAGTCCATGAACTTTTTTTAATATTTTGATACTATTTCAATATCATTAGTATCCTTTGCAAGTCAACAATTTTCCATTTTAAGATTTTATTATTTCTATCTAATTTCTATTCTATTCTATTTTCTATTATTATATTTTAAATTTCTATTTATTAGAAGAATCCATTACACAAAAATGTTTAAGAACCTCTAGACTAGATGATCCCTAGTACCTCTAAATTTCTGGTTGTTGCTTTTGCCTAACAAGCATTCTCTTTTAAAGTGCAAATATCCCTGGAAGTAGTCAAACATTTAAACCTTAGCTTGGCTATGAGGGCCTACAAATGTGTATGGAGAGAGAAGCCAAAGATAGCCTTCACCTATATGACAGTTCTCCCAAACCACCCCATAGGAGATTAGGAATGGCTTCGCCATCATGGTAGATAGGTTGCTGAGACTGAATTCAGAAAGACTGGAGTTCAAATCCAGCCTCAGACACTCACTAGCTGTGTGATTCTAGGCAAGTTACTTAACCTCTGTTTGCCTTAATCCATTAGAAAAGGAAATGGCTAACCACTCCGATATCTTTGAGAAAATGGGGTCCAGAGTCACACATCACTATAGAGTCCAATGCCACTAACTGAATAATTTAGAACCCCTTGCAATGCATGGAAATCCCCAGAAGTTGGGAGCTCCCCAGGGCATGTTACAGTGCTATTGGGGGGAAAAAAGGAGTATTTGCAAAGTTTTGTGAAAACATTCCAACAAATTCTATCCTTTCCTCTCTAAGCTTCCATCAACATGACAGAGAGGTTCATGAGGTAAAAAAGCTAGTTAAACTTTGATGTGGTAATATCTGGCAAAGAAAGGATGTTTCCTCTTTTAAATGCTTGTGTTGATACTACATAGACACATAACCTGAATCTCTGAAAGCTGGGAGCCATGCTGGAGCATTCTCTAACCCAGAGTGTTTCCGTTAAGTATGTAATCAAGTGGTCAGAGAGTTTCTCAGGAAACACTGACTTATCTATCAATGTATATGTTCCTCTGGCCAATGATAAACTCCTCTGAAATTTAGAGATTGTAAAGTAATTTCTTCCACTACATAAGGAACCCTTTCTTTCTCCTGAAAAAGTAGAGAATACGAAGTTAAATAAATGTCTCAATCATGCTTCCTTTTTCTCTGAAGGTATTATTTCAATTCCCAACTATTGCTTAGGAAACACATTTCTTCTGACTGAGGCCTCCCCCGTATCAATCATATTATCAGGAGTACAATGCAATTCACTCATCTAAGAATGGGAAGGATTTTCCTTAAGCCTCAACTTCCTGAATTCTTCCTACAGGTGTCATTTTCCTGTTCAGAAAACTGAAAGGAAGGCTTTTCCCTCTCCAAAAAGGAGGCCTGCATCAGTTCACCTGGCAGCACTCCCAGACGACCAGGTGTTTGTATATGAATGCTTTCCACATGGCAAGATTTATAATCCAAAAAACCAGCTCTAGTTTTGCAAAAGATTCTTAAAAACAAGTCTTAACTTGAGTTGCATCTTACCGGATCTGTCATCAGCTATTCTCAGATCATGGTTCTACCAGGATAAGGAAGAAGAAAGGGAGTATTTATTCAATGGAAAGGTGTGATGTGAAGATGACTAAACAAGAAGCCCCAAGCTGTAGATTACAGTCCCAACTCTAACAGTTTCTTGACCTCTTCTGGGTCTTATTTCCCTCATTCTAAGAGAGTTTAGACTAAATGACCCCTCCCATCCTTTTCAGCCTCAAAATGCCATGACTGTAACATTCAAATAGTCTCTGAATCTAAAGAGAAAAAAACAGAAAAGGCTAATGTTAATGTTTACAGCATAACTGTTTCTAGTGACCGATGGTATGAAACGGAGGGTAGGACATGGGGATTAGAAATCCTGTTGCTCCAGAAAGAGTTTTCTTGACCCCCATATTTCTGTCTTCATAGAGTAGTGGTAAATTTCTGACACGTTAACACCAATAGAAAGTCACACAAGGTATGTGGTCTTTTTCTGCCTTCGCCATCCCATAAGATCTTGGATGAAGAAAAGAAATTGTTCCTAATGAGTTGATTGGAACTGTGATGCCAAGTTTATTTCTTGTGTCCAGAGATGTGGACCTAGAAGGAAACTTAAAGGTCAATTTAGAATCAGTCCTCTCATTTTATATCTAAGAAAATTATGGACCAAAGGTAAAAGACAGAGGAGTAACTTGCCCAAGGTCACACTGATAGTGACAAAGTCATGAATCAAAAATCAAATTCAGTTCCTACCTGGGCAAGTCACTAAATCCCCATTGCCTCACCCTTACCACTCTTCTGCCTTAGAACCCTATTAGGTAAGGGTTAAAAAAAAAATCAAATTCCACACTCTTTCTAATGTGCCAAAAAGGAAAATAATAAAACTAATAACAACGATAATAGAATTAATATATGGTTTTAATGTTGATAGATCACTTTATAAATATTGATACATTATAAGATCAACTCAACATTTAATTAAAAATAATCTATCACGAACTCAATAATATAATCTAGGTCACATTGCCTGACTAATTAAACTCTGACTGATAGTTTATGTAAAATGTATGTTGTGACCCCTTTGGGGACATCAGTTTCCTAATCTATTAAAATGAGGAGATTCTATTAAATTACCTATGGAGTCCTTTCAAGTTCTTTGATGCTTCTTTGAGGCTGCTAGATAGCACAGTGGTCTTCCTGACTCCAGGTCCAGTGGTCTGAACACTTTGCTATCTAGCACCCTTTCCTAGCTTCAAGTCACATAATCTCTCCATGTCTCAGTTTCTCCATCTGTAAAAGGGGGATAATAATAGCACCTGTCTCACAAGGTTGTTGGGAGGATCAAATGAACTAACACATGCAAAGTACTTTGCAGATCTTAAAGTGCTCTATAAAACACTAGCTATCATTCTATGAATTACCCTCATCCATTCAGCATTTGTTGTTGTTTGAATATTGTTTCAGTTATATTTGACACTTCATGACCCCATGTGAGATTTTCTTGGCATTGATACTAGAGTGATTTGCCATTTCCTTCTCCAACTCATTTTGCAGATGAGGGAAAAAAGGGGGTAAGTGATTTGCCTAGGGTCACCCAGCTAGTAAGAATCCAAGGCCAGATTTGAACTCAGGAAGATGAATCTCCAAAACTCTATCCCTGGTGTTTCATTGAGCCACCTAACTACCCTAATTCAACACTAAGATATATGAAAAATGAAGAGACCTAAAACAATAGCTATTGCTTATGTAGCACCTTAACATTTAGAAAACCTTTTATAAACATTAATAATAGGTGTCATTGGGAACCAGATTCTAAGCTAAATTCAAGCCCAAGTCTCTCTGAGGCTAACCAAGTCCAGAATTGAAGTGTAGGCATTCTATAGTTTCTCCTTTTCCCCACTTTTTCTAATTATACTACTAATCTATTATAAATTGGCCTGATGCTAAAAATAACTACAGATGATCACACACAAAGCAGCAGAACTGTTCTGAAATGATTAAAAATAATAATAGCATATTTAAGGAGTGCATCTAAGTTTGCAAAGCATTTCCCTTATATTACAACATTAGATTTTTTTAACCCTTACCTTCTGTCTTTGAATCAATACAAGTATCAGTTTCAGGGCAGAAGAGTGGTAAGGGCTAGGCAATTAGGTAAGTTACTTTTCCAGGGTTACACAGCCAGGAAGTGGCTGAGACCAGATTTGAACTTACATTCTCCTGACTCTACGTCTGGCATTCTATCCACTGAGCCACTACCTACCCTTACTTCATTACATTCTTGGGACAGCCCTGATTTTAGAGCAGATACTCTTCTTATCTCTATTTCACAGATGAGATAGCTGAGGCCAAAAGAGACTGATTAGTATAAGAGGAGATTCTAACTCATCTCTTCCTGAAGTGAAATCATCTCCTCTACCCTTAAGCAAAGCTACAGAAGTTATTTGATTTTCCCTTGCTACTTAAAAGGATGGTTATCAAAAGACGTTGAAATAGTTAGAATCTTTGGAGAATAGAATTCTTGAGTTGAAGGGGACCTTAAGAAATCTGCTGGTTCAGCCTTCTCTGTCTTCAAGTAGGCAATGATGGAAATGATCTCTGGCAAATATGCCTGACTATTCTGCTGCTTTGGGCAGTTAGGTGGCATAATGGATAGAGCACCAGGTCTAGAGTCAGAAAAGATTCATCTTCCTGAGTTCAAATCGGGTCTCAAACACTTATGTATTAACTATGTGGCCCCAGAGAAGTCATTTAACTGTTTGCCTCAGTTTCTTTATCTGTAAAATGAGCTAAAGAAGGAAATAGCAAACCACCCCAATATCTTTGTCAAGAAAACCCCAATTGGGTTCATGAAGAATAGGACATGACTCAACCTTATTCTGGTAATATTTATAGATAGCATTTACAAAGTACTTTAAGATTTCCAAAGTGGGGGGGGGGGGCAGCTGGGTAGCTCAGTAGATTGAGAGCCAGGCCTAGAGACGGGAGGTCCTAGGTTCAAACCTGGCCTCAGCCACTTCCCAGCTGTGTGACCCTGGGCAAGTCACTTGACCCCCATTGCCTAGCCCTTACCACTCTTCTGCCTTGGAGTCAATACACAGTATTGACTCCAAGACAGAAGGTAAGGGTTTAAAAAAAAAAAGATATCCAAAGTGTTTTACATGTTATCTAATTTGAAATTCAACTAACTCTTCAAAGTTATTATTCCATTTTTTTAGATAAGGAAACAAGAGCTAAAACAAACTAAGGAACTTTCCCAAAGTCACACAGTTATCAAGTGTCTAAGGTAAATTTTGAATCAGATCTTCATACAGCACTTTGTCCATTATTCAAAGTCACTATACTAGTCTTAAAGGTCTCCAAAAATACTACCTATACTCTTTGATGACCCATTCTAGAGTTTCATGACTAAAATGTCAAATTTTCCTTATACCAGATCCAATATCTCTTGCTTAAATTTAAGCCCACTCTTTTATTGTCCCATCATCATTGGGCATGGAGGCATACAGGTCATTGATCAGCAACTACTCTTTCCAAAACATAGGTTCACTGGGAGAGACCATTGTCCAATCTAAACACAATCCAATATTGGTGTTGTTTTTTGTTTTGGGGGGTTTTTTTGCTTTGTTTGTTTTTTAACTTACTGTTTAAATGTTTTGCCTGCAATCTAGATGCCTAGGATAAATAACTCTGGTTCTTGATCTTGCTTTCTACATTAGACTCAAACCAAAATTGACTGACCTGATTAATTCACTTATTCAACTTTTGATTCAGAGATTAAATAAATCTTTTTTTAACATTGTTATATTTAGGGAAGATGTTTCCATTTTATTTGGCAAACAAAAAACTATACTATTTTGAACTGGGTGATGAGAATATAGCTATAATGGTGCTAATTACAATAATAAAATAAGAGCCGTCTATTCTTCTAGTATTTGAATGAAGTTATAAACTATAATTCATTTGGAAAATTATAAAGAACATTATGGAACCACTTGCTAATGAATAGCTTTCATAAATGTGGTTAATCTAGCAAAGTAGGTTGATGTCTTATATTTGCTTCATGAGGCAGGACACAAAGAAGGAAAGAGAGGTACTGGGGAATCATTAATAATGATGTTGGAAAAGTCTGAGGTTGACATGAATGTGATAGGAAAGCTTAGACAGACATGAAAATTAGGCAACAAGATATTTGTCATTATAGAAATCTCCAAGGGAATGAGATTCAAGGCTTAACTTGACAAATACATTATCTAGGACATTGATAATGCCAGAAATTACCTCTAAAATCCCAGGTTTAAGTTAGGAGACCTCATTTACGTTGGGTAATTAGTAAGGCATTAATAAAGTCTTTTCCTCTAAAATCAGATCAAGTGACTAGACCCTTGACCAAAGTGAGTTTTGAAAAAGAATATGATTACTTATTTAGGCTGGTACACCAAATCAAAGCCAAAAAAAAATGTTTACTAAGTTTTTCTGTTTAATTTAAAATCTCAAATTTACACATATGAAGAAAAATGAGAATTTTCTTACTGACAAATACTGAAAATGGAGAGTATATAGAACCTCTTTAACTGCAAATGAAAATGAGTAGGCAAGAAAATATATTACTTTGATTTTTTTCCTTGGGAAAGGGAAAATATAGCTAATGAAAAGATAATCCATGAAAAAGTCACAGATGCTTTCATTATACTTATATTAGAATATCATTCATTATTATAAGAAGGAAAAGATAACATTTATGTTAAAGTTTGTTATTGAGTCCCTGCCAAAATAATCTTATTATTTGGTTATTAAGTAACTCTACCTGACAGATCCTATGAACCTAATAAATAAATTCTTCTTTCTCCGCTTGACAAAGATAAAGCTATTTAATAACTATTAAGTACTTTGGGGGATTCTTCTAGAAATCCAATAAGTTCTACCTAGGGTCTAGGGTAGAGGGGAAAGAGAAATAGTTTTTCTAATCAATATACATCAATGGCTCCAAATAGAGAGCAACTGATAAACCTTTGTACCAAACATTATGCTAAGTGCTAAAGATACAAAGACAAAAAAGGAAACATCTCTGGCTGCCCTCAAAGGCCTCCATTTTATCCAGGAAGACAATGTTGCATAAATTAGTACATACAAAATAAATACAAGATACATTTAAAGTGGGTGTGGGGAGGAAGCACTGGTTGACATGGGTTGGAATCAAGAAAGACGTTCAAGTGGAAGGTAGTACCTGAGCAGAATCTTGAAGGAAATAAAATAAAATAGAAGCAAAGGTGAGATGGGAGTGCATTCCAGGCATGAGGGTTAACCAGTTCAAAGTCATGGAAACAGGAGGAGTACCGTATGTGTATAACAACAAAAAGGTCATTTTAGGTGGACCAGAAGGTGGAGGAAGAAGAGTAATATATAAGAAAAAAACAAATTGATTCTACTTCATAATTGATTTCATTCTGTGGCATGACTGACATTTTTATAACTTCCTAAGTCATATTTTATTGCCTCTGAGTTAAATTTAGAAGTTTGGGTTTTCTGTGAAATCAAGTCTATCAAAGAAATCTTCAATTTCTATCCCACTGATTGTCCTTTTAGGAAATCTGATTTGTTATCCTGTACTACTAATTAAACTTACAGATGAACACAATCAATCCATAAGAAGATGGAAAGGGGAATGGTTGCTAGCCATACCTACCCAATCCCCAGACAATCACATTGTTTTCCCCATCTATGATGCTGTCCATTAGTGTGGGTGCTCCTCTTTTTGTCTCTAAAAACAATCTGTAAGCCCTATCTCAGTCTTACTTAGCTATGGATGAGGAGAATTTGATCCTATGTATTGTAAATGTGAGCCTTGCTAATTAAGCACTTGTGCACAGAATTTTGTACCTTGATTTACCTTAATTTCAATGGTGCCAATAATAAGGTGTAGAACTGGGTTGTGAAGGACTTTAAAAGTCAAACATAAGAGCTTATTCATACCTATTTGCTTCTAGAAGTGATTGGTATCATCAGAGTTTACTGAGTGACAAAATGACATGGTCAGACCTGCACTTCAGGAAAATCACTTTGACAGCTGCATAGAAGAGAGATGAGTCAGAGAGACCAGTCAGACTATAGAAGGAGCACCAGTTGGAGGCAATGAGAGACTAAACTAGTTTGATGACCAGTGACTAGAAAGAAAGAGATAGATAGGAGACATGATGTGGAGTAGAAACAATAAGCTTTAACAATCAAATGTATATGTGTAGTGAAAAGCGGTGAAAAGTTGAGTACAAATAAAGCCAAACTTGAAAATTTGGGTGAATCAAAGATGCTAGCACCCTCAAGAGAAATCAGAAGGTTCAGAAGATAGATCGGTTTGAGGGGAAAAACAGGATTTGGACATGTTTACAAGTTGCCTGTAAGATATCCACTTTAAATATCCAATAAGTATTTAGAGTCATAAAAGTGGAATTCAGGAGAGATAGTCATTCCTGATTTAGAGATTAGGAGTCATCAGAAAAGAAATCTTAATAACATTCTTGGGGGCTGATAATGTCACCCTGTGAGACATTAGAGAGAAAAAAAAAGAAGAGAACGCAGAACTGGGCCTTGCGCAAACCAACAGTTAGGGAGTGTGGCATGGATGATAAACCACCAAAGAAAATTGAGAAAGGGTGGTCATACAGATAGGAGAAGAAATAAAGGAGAGCATTGTCATGAAAACCAGGAAAGTAGAGAGCAACCTGGAGGAGAAAATGGTCAACAGTGTCAAATGCCACCAAGAAAATAGAAAGGAAAGGGACAGAAAAAAGGAGGAAAAAGGAAGAGGAAAACGCATTTATGTAGTACCTACTAATGTGCCAGGCACTGAGCTAAGCATTTAACATATATCTCATTTGATCTTTACAATAGTCCTATGAAGTGGGAGTTGTTATTATCCCCATTTTTCAGTTGAAGAATCTAAGGCAAACAGGTGAAGTAGCTTGTGATCATACAGCTAGGAAGTGTCTGAGACCAAATTTGAACCTTGGCTTCCTGACTCCAAGTACAATGACATATTTTCACTGTGTCAACTAGCTGTTATCATGTTTAGGAACTGAGTATTAGCAACTTTTAAGAGAGAAATTTTTATTCAACGAGGAGGTAGGAAGCCACTAGACTTACAAGACTGAGAACTGGATGAAGGGTTAAGTAGAGGCAACAGATGTAGACTCCTTTTTCTAGCATTTTGGTTATGAAAGGAAGGATATGGGATATCACAATGTGATATGTAAATCACTTTAAAAGACTGATATATTAATTTAAGGTCTCCAAGGAATTCAGCTATGTAATTCCAGAATGAAAACTCAAGTCAGCAGTCAACCTTTTATGGAGTTTTTAATTACAAACAAGAGGAAGAAAGGCATGAGAGAGAGAGAGAGAGAGAGAGAGAGAGAGAGAGAGAGAGAGAGAGAGAGAAAGGGGAAAGAAGGGCTTAAATACCCCCTCTGCTTAGGCTGGGCCAAAGGCCCAAGCCTTTAGATAGCTGAGACAAAGAAAAGAGATCAGTCCCTATCACTCACGTGTCCAAAATGGAGAAAAAGTCTCAGGGGCCTCCACCTCCAACCTCCTTCAGAGCAAGCCGTCCTCTCAGATCTCTCCAGGAGCTCTCCCTCCAGGACCTCTCTCCTCTCATACTCCTTCAGAGCAAAACCTCTCAGAGCAAAACCTCCTCCTCCTGGAGTCCTCAGACCCCGCTATCTTTAAGCAAACCATCTAAGTCCCCTCCCCTCAGTTCACATCTACCAATCACTGTCGATGTCTCCCCTGTGCCAATGGTGGCTCTAGCTTAACCCAGGACCTCCCAGAGGTCTGTTTCCTTTGCACATGTCTGTTGAAGGTCATATTCTCAAATAATTAAATCTTGACCTTTGCTGCAGCCCTTCCTAAATCCTGTTACTCTGAGTAGGGTGGAGATTGTAAGTTCCAAGACCTGGTTCTTTCATTCCAAGTATCTCTATTGTATCAATTCTAAAATTAATCATGACTCAAAGAACTTCCTGTTCTATGCTTAAGCATAGGTCAAAGCCCTTTCCATTGTTTAGCAAAAGGTTTCTGTCCTAAAGTAGTCTTAAGTAGGGAGGAGAAGGATCCTCCCATGCCAAGGAGTTTCACATTCCAATAGAGTTCTTACTATCAGTAGGAAATTTTTCAAGTATGAAATTTCCCTAACATTCATAAGTCTAAGAAATTTTAAGGTTTACAATCCCCCCTGATGATCATGGGAGACCAGTCTCCCCATTGATCAAACAACATAATCAATTTTGTAATTCTGAATTCAATTCTAACTATAGATATACACAATATTCAATTTTTTTAAGAGAATTAGAATAGTGAGAGAGGAAATAGAAAAGAAAAGAAAGCAAAACCAATGTTTTGCTAGGCGCATTGACAGAAAGGCAAATTAGGGGCAATCCCTTTTGGCATAAATGTGTACAATTACAATAAATGTTCAATCAAAAGTTCAGTCCTATCAATCATATCCAAAGTTCATTCTTGATCTTCTTAATGAAGTGTAGGTTTTCGGCATTTTTCTACAACAGTTCATTCTCTGGATATAAAAGTTTCAAGCTTATTTCTTGAAGATCTTTTCTCGAACAAAATCAAATCTTGAATTTTTACAAAAGTACAATCTTAAACAAAATTCAAAATTCTTGGATTTTTATAAAAATACAATCTTAAACAAAAAAATTCAAAAATTCTTAGATTAAAGTGATTTACATATCACCTTAAAGGAATGGTAGGATACAGACAGGGTTTTTTGTTGTTGTTGTTTTTTTTCATGACAGTGGAGCCTTAAAGGAGTTTACAGACTGTGGGGAGGAACCAGGAAACAGCAAGGGATCAAAGATGAAAAGGGATAAAGGAGAAAGGAAAGATGAATATAAAGATTATCTACTGATGTAGATGGGACAGTTTAAGACTATGGGATTGTTGGCAAAAAGTCTCAGCAGAGGAGAAGCTGGGTGACTCAGTGGATTAGGAGCCAGGCCTAGAAGTTTGATGTTCTGAGTTCAAATCAGACTTTAGACACTTCCTAGCTATGGGACCCTGGACAAGTCACTTAACCCCCCATTGCCTAGCCCTCACTGCTCTTCTGCTTTGGAACCAATACAAAGTACAGATTCCAAGACAGAAGGTAAGTGTTTTTAAAAATAGAAGCCTCAATAGAAACTTCTAGAAGTAGAAGAGAGTAGTAGAGTACAGAAGAGAAAATGGAGTAGAAGAGAAAATGAAGAAGAATATCAAGAAGTTGGGAAATATAGAGAAAAGGAGAAGAGGATACTCATGTGAATGGTCTCTATTTTCTCAGCAAATTATAAGCAGGGATCCTTGGCTAAAAGGGAGGGAGGGAGGAGAAAGTGGCATGAGGAGCCTAAGGAGAGAATAAAAGGTTGGGTTTTTTTAAGTCTGTTATAGAGTAGAATAGAAGGTCAGTTAGAAAGGATAAAAGGAATTTTCTAGTTCCATTGAGGTCCCATTTGAAATTAGAGACATAGATTCATTGCAGATCAATCCTACTTAGGTTGCAAAGATTCTTCCAGATACAGCAGCACATTGAGTAGAAGAGGAGGTGGCTGATAAGAGTAATCCAGAGTTGAGGTTTGGGAGGGTGTGAACATCAACAGGACAGAGAAAAAGAGATTTGAGAGTAGAAGACAGTATAACCTAAATAGAGAATAAGACAACACATTATCTGAAAGAGAAATTGGCCTATTCATGGAAGCAAGAGAGGTCATAATATTAGAGTTCTTTGTCCAAAATGTATTTAGCAATACTGAGGTCTATTATTTTTTTTCTTTAACCAAATCAGACCAATATTATCATAAGTCTTAAAAGACAGTTTCCTTGTCAATTGCCACAGTCCTAAAGATAAACAACAATACCATGCTAGGTCCAGTCTTATGCATGTGCCTACTAAAGAACTTCACTGTCTGGAAATATGATGTAAGGGTTTCCATCTCTCTTTGGAAAATATGAATGTTTATTCTATTCTTAATTTAATGATGAGATATGAATGCATTGTAGTACATACAGTGTTGTTCTCATGAGTAAGGAGAATTTGTAAGATGTCTGTAGGTTCGGTCTGCCCTAAAGCATGTTCACCTGAGCATGCTTTTGATTTTTGTTTAATGTTAAATTTGAGTTTAATTCCTTTGTAAGCTATGCACTCATACCCCACTGGAAAAATAATGCCTACATTAATCAGTCCTGGGCCTTCTAGATCCATAAAAAAAAAAGATAATCTAATTAAATTCATTTTATATTCATTGTATTGTATAACTGTATATCCACTGCATGTAATCCTATTAGATGCCCAGTATTATAATGATAAATTATAACCATAGATTTAATATTAAGTACAAATTCCAATTGTTGATTGAATAATTGTGCACGAGAATCAGTAATCAACAATCACGTTGTGAGTAAAATAACAAATAGAAATCCTTGAAGTGTCTTTCAAAATATCTTTGCCAAGGCCAGTTGTACGCTTGCCTTCAGCATCCTGAAGTGTGTCCAGATTTATGATATGCCAGTTTCCTTTGAAGCCACAGAGTGGCCTTGGCTGTTACCATATGTGGAACAGAGATGACATAATTGACCACAAGATAAGAACATGCTGCTTTCCTGAAGATGAAAATCCTTTAAAAGACAAAAACTCTGGTTGCCCCTCTGAGAAGAAACATTCAGCTGACCCACTTTCGGGGTGGGGGGCACAGTTTGTATAATCTGACTATAGAATATAGTATATATATATATATATATATATATATATATATATATATATAGGGAGAAACTATATATATGTATATAAGTATATGTATAGACTATATATAGTTATCATTTCCTCAGCTCTGGGTATTAAACAATAGAACAAGGTGTGTCTAGACCCTTTTATTCTGATTTACTTATCTAACAATAAATGTCAGTTTGACTCAGAGACTGTTTCCCAGTATTAATTTTTCTTTTTATACCATCTCAACCTGATTCATCCATATTTTGGCCATTTCACTCAGCCCTTTGCCACTGACTCTCAATTTACAAAAAATTATCCTATATCCTTGAACTTTCCAACTGATTCCTTCTACTTCCTCCCTTGTACTGAAATTTGAGGATAACACATGTATCAATTAATCAATAAACACTTAGTGTTTATCATGTAGTAGGCACTAAGTTAAGTGCTGGGGATACACAAAGAAGTAAAATGTCCCTGCCTTCAAGGAGCTTACATAACCTTATAGGAGAGATAATAAGTATATACAAAGCAAGTTATATATGGGATAAATAGAAAATAATTAACAAAAAGGAAGCACTAGAATTAAGAGGGGTTAGAGAAGGTCCTCTAAAGGGTGAGATTTTAGTTGAGACTTAAAGAAAGTCAGGGAGGTGAGAAGTCAGTCAAAGTGATAGAGGGAGAATGTTCCTGGCAGGGAAGACAGCCAGAAAGAATGCCCCAAGATTCAAGACATCTTGTTCATTGAACAGCCAGGGGTCCAGTACCACTGAACTGAAAAGTATGTGTTGGGGAGTAATTTGTAAATGGACTGGAAAGGTAGGAGGAGGCTAGATCATGAAGAGCTTTCAATGCCAAATAGAGAATTTTGTATTTGTTCCCAGAGGCAAAAGGAGGTCACTGAAGGTTTTAGAACATCTGGTAAGGGATTGGGGTGTGCGACATGATTAGACTTATATTTTAGGGAAGTCACCTTACTGGCTGAATGGAGCATAGATTGGAGTGGGAAGAGATTGAGGCAGGCAGAATCACCGGCAGACTTTTGAAATAATCGAGATATGAATTGATGAGGGCCTACACTATAGTCGTGACAATGTCAGAGGGATGACACAAAGATGGAATCGATAAGATTCCTCTCCATCAATGACCAGTCCTCCTGACTCACAGGCCTCCCAAGGAGGCATTGACATTCTCTTTAGTCTCCATTGCCCCATTAAAACCCTTCCTCTATCACCAGCAATTCTTTTTTTCTCTTTTCAAATGGATTCCATACAGAGCTCAGAATGGACAACTCAGAATGATTTGATTCCATGAAGAATGCAAAGAATACTGAGGACTTAGATAAATATAGGAGTCATGAGGCAGAGAATAAGTGTCTGGAGTAGTCAGAAAACAGGAATGAGTAGTGAAGAAAGTGAAAGAGAAAGTCTTTCTGAAGAAGGGCACAAAAAATAAAATATAAAAAAAACCTAATGAATTAGACTAGTTGAAGAAGAAGGGAGAATCTACTTGATTAACTGAAAGGAAATGAAGAGAAGAATTAAACCAGATTAAAGGAGCAGAGAAGAAGGAACTAATTAGAAATGGCTCCCATGAAATCAATTTATAGCATCCTTTTGCCATCCTTGTTGCCATCATCTACAGACCCTCAAGTCACTCTCCAAAATTCATCAATGACTTGTAATCTTCATCTCTCCCCCATCCCTTTGGGAAAGAAATTCTTGAGGACATCATATTCATGTTGATAAAACCCTCTAACAATCTAAGCAATCTCATTACACAATTCTTCATCTGCCCCCAGCTCCAGTATCCTCCTCCTTGACCATCTCACATTAGCTCTGTAACTTCCCAGGGAATTATGCCCCTGGAAATTTAAAATTCCACTCCCTGACTATATCATCCCTTCTTTTACTTCTCCTAAGCTCTTACTTACACTAAACCTTGCCTTTCTGATAACCCATGACCCCTTGACTCAGCCTTTTTCCCAGTTGATCTCTCCTCAGTTTTCACTAATTTCATATATAGTCTTGATCACTGAGCTCCACTTTAATATTTAATTAACTATTGCCATAAAATCACCTGTACTCTACTTTGATCTTCTGCCATTCCCAACTGGTTAATAATTATCTTGGCAATTCCCATAATCCCCATCATTCATTTTTCAGTTTTGTTTTCAGGCTGCTAAATCATGCTATAGAAAATCATGAAGTCAACCTAATATCACCCACTACAAATTGGTGATGTTCTACACCATCTGGGCCCTTATTTTGTCTGAAACATCTTTTATTTTCCTGCACTTCAATGAGGTAACACAAGCCTTCATTTACATTCACCTGGATTTAGTTCAGTAGCCTTTTAAATTTTTCCCACCTCTACTCTCTTTCTGCTCCAATCTACCCTCCATATTCATCTTCCATATATATATATATATATATATATATATGAAAATATATATGATAAAAAAAGAAAATATATGATCTAGGGCAGCTAGTTGGCTCAGTGGATTGAGAGTCAGCCCCAGAAATGGGAGGTCCTAATCTTAAATCTAGCTTCAGGCACTTCCTAGCTCTGTGACCCTGAGCTAGTCACTTAACCCCAATTACCTAGTCCTTACCACTTTTCTGTCTTGGAACCAATATACAATATTGATTCCAAGATGGTAGGTAAGGGTTTAAAAATCAAAGAATATATATGATCACAATCCACTTCAGCTCAGAAATATTCATGTGTTCCTTTCTGCTCCAAATGCTCAGGCAGATGCTCCTCCAACAAGAACAGCTAAGAAAAGCCTCACTCCCAAGGAAAAGATCATTTGGGGGTGAAAAGGGGGGAATTGCAACACCTCTAAGCTGATCTGAAATTGGAATAGTCATAAGATAAGTGAAAGAAAGTAAAATGGCATCTGGTACATTCCACTGATTGAGGAAAAGGAGGTGAATCTTGATAAAAATATGGAAAATTTCCTGCTAGGGACCTTTCTGATGTCTGCTTTCCCTCTTTGCATTCCTAAGGACTCCACAAGTGCCGGTGATTTCATGTGGCTGAGATCCCTTAGAAAAGGAATTATATGAATCACTAACACCATTGCTGAATTAATTGTCTAGAAATATTTGCATTTCAAAGGAGAATTAATCTAGGAATGAATTTGTAGTAGTAGAACTCCAGAAATTAAAATACCTGGGTAGCAGGGATAACTGGGAGTCACTGTGCGCCACACTAAGAATAAATATATTGGGTTAAGTGACGTATCCAGGTTTGCAGAGAAAATAACAGTTGATATAGGAAGGACACTGAAGAGTGGAGAGCAACTGTCACAGTGAAGGGTTTCTGGTTCACAGTCAAGGGGAAAGCAGTTGGAAGGAACTTAAATCATTTAGCCTACAGGGAATATAGAATATCGAGGGAGATACTGATTAAGCTGGAGGAGGGACTTGATTCACTATGCTTGGCACTGGAAGGCAGAAAACCTGGAGGATTGGCCTCATCAGGTGTGCTATAGATCTGATTCTTGTTCTGTACCTCTTCAGGTATGGATCGAATGAGTCTTTGAAGTCCTTTCCTCCTAAGATTTTGTGAAATTTCTCTTTCCTAAGTGTCAGGGCAGTATTCCCCATAGAACATTAACTTTAGAAGGACAAAATTAGAAATGGCTAATGAGGGGCTCACATGGAATGGATTGGGGCCAAGGTCATTTCTTCCATGAGAATTTTCTTTAAAGAACGATCTATAGACTCCAAGACCAAAAGAAAAAAAGGAGGTGAAAGGACTTCAGCCTTGAAAATAGATTTCCCATTAAGGAAGCCCACCTTAAGAACATATTTCTGTGGATGTTCATTTTTATGTGCCTTTTATTAATGGCTTACAATCCTTTAGCAATTAATGGTTTATAAAACATTTTATTCACCACAACCCAGTGAGGTAGGTTTTAGATCCACACCATTATTTCCAAAGCCTCATAAGTGTCCAAAAACCCACTTAGATTTTGAAACAGTTTTCTGATTCTCAAGTGTGTTGGATATTCTTTTTCAAACTACACAGGCTGATGTTTTCATCCTGAGGCCTTAGTAATGAGTGCTAGCAATAGCTAAAAATTCACTTTTCCTAGCCAAAGTGAAAAATTAATATTTTACTTGTTCTAATTACTTCTGAAATCAGAGGTCAATTAGATTTTTCAATTGATTTTAATACATCTTAATATTGATTTCTTGTGAGCTTATCTCTTTTACTGTCCCAGAACATATAAATTAAAACAAAGGGAATATTTAGAGTATAATCCAGTTCTGCTTTTTTAAAAATGGGCTGAAAAATGCATGTTTGGTATGAAAGATATGAACATTTATTACTAGCTCACCAGGAATAAGAATTTGTGAAAGACAAAATTTGCTTTGTTCTATTACTTAGGTTTATAGAATGGTAACATTATTGCAGGGTGTGTGTGTTGCGGGGTCTTATTTCATCCAGGGACCTTCTTGATTTCCCAAAGGCTCACTAGGCCAGGTTGATCACAGGCTGATACATTTTTATCACCTTAGCTACTTCCAGAAAAGCATATATGGGTTCTGATCTCCTCCTCTCCAGTTGGGAGGAGCTTAAAGGAGCATGTGCCACTGTAGAAATTAATTTAAGAGTAAAAATCTCAATAACAGGATTAAAGGCACAAAAGAGAAAATGAAATAGAATGGGCACATGGGATGAAGAGCAATAAGATAAAATGGAGTTCTGAATCCCATCATAAAGATTACCAGCTTGTACTACAGAACATGTCAACTCAAAACCCACATCATATTGTAAACTATCAACTTTATATAATTTTGTTTTCTTGCCTGGAAAGAACAACTTTTTTTCCTGAATTTCAGTCCCTTTGACAGCTGAAAGGACAAGACAGCAGAACAGGTTGTCAAGCACTGTAAATTCTCCATATACCCCAAGTTAAAAAAAAATTAATATTTTAAAATAATTTGCATAATATTCAGATGTGTGTGCTGGTGTGGGTGGTTCTGGCTCAATGTAAGCTCTATTCTTGGTTGGGGTTTTTTGTTTGTTTGTTTGTTTTGCAAAGACCAACACTAACACACTACTGGCAATTGGGCAATTGTTCACTGCTAGGTATAGCTCAGGGACATTCCAAGTTTTTTGGTTTTTTGGTTTTGGTTTGGCTTTTTTCCTGACATGTACCTTAAAGCACTAATTCAGCCAGGCAAGAACATAAGGATTTTTATGAAGATCTACTTGTAGCCTCTTTAGAACTCACTGGAAATCAGGACATTATATTTCAAGTTTTTCTCAGACTGGTAAAAAATACTTTTGATTATTTGGTAAATTTGGGGAGATTTGTCTCAATGTTAAGTGATTTTTTAAAAATGGAATCTTATTGAATCATGAATGTATCTGCTGGCTGGCACATGATAATAATGTATCTTTCATTATCTGTGAATCGTGACAATAAGCAAAATTGTAAATGAATCTTGTCTTTTTCAGATTCCTTCTCCCCCTTTTCTATTTGAATTGCTGCAGTACCTTTCTAGCTCATATTCCCTGGATTCACCTTTTGAGAAATTCTACTTCCCTTTAATTTAGGGCTAAAAACAAAATCCTTATTAAGGCTAGTTATTCTTTGGATTCACCAGATTGGTCAACATTGTTTCATTACATTTTTATTTCTTGGTTTTGCAAGTCAGGCTTCTTAGCTGAAGCGGACAAAATAAGAGAAATGGGTATGTAGCAAAAGAAAAATTAAAAATGTTTTTAAAAAGCGAAAATAGGTACACAGCACAAGATGTACCAGTTTTTAAAATGAAAAATTTTTTTAAAGTGAACTTGCTTTGAATATAGAGAAGTACTTTCAAAGTGAAGTAGGATGAGGAATGTGTTCTTTAGCTTCAATAAAGGACTATCATGTCGATATTACTTCTATCTGCCAATAAAGGGAATTTTGATTGGTGGATCTATTTCCCCATAACTATATTTCTTTCCCTGTGTAGTTTCAGTTTCAGAGGTTTTAGCCATAAAAAAAAAAAACCTAGATTAATTTCACTACATTTTTTAGAAGAAATATTTTTTTCTACTTAACATATCAAAGATTAAAACTTTGGGGGGGGGGGGAATAATTATAAATGGGCCTATACTTGAAAATAAATTTAAATGGATTATGAATAAAAATTCATTTACATATACATATAAATGTAATTGACGTTTTAAATGGTTTAGAAAAATTTCTTCTTTGTTGTAAATATCAATCTAAATCAAGCAATTTCCTACATGAGATACACCGAAAGTGCTATTGCAGACTAGTAATGAGTCATCCAACACAATGCCACCCAATGATAATTAGTGGTAGTGTGCTCATTTTACTGTGTTGGGTGTGATTATTTCTTACTTAAAACAAAGAACACTTGGCAAATGGCTTCAGAATTAGCTTGAAATTCTATCAGAAAGGCAGACCAGAGAGCAAACAATGGAAATTTAATTTTATATAAAAAGGGGGGGATGGGTTGAAAGCCTACAATAAAGTCAATCTTATATAATAAATGGTAGCTGAAACCAGTAATGATACCTCAATATATACTCTAGTAACAAAATTTCTCTAACAAGGCTGGCTTTCAACTTTGCCAGTTTCCATCTTCTCTTTGGTACTGGCAAGAACTAAGGAGTCAATTGTGCTATAGGTCTCTCCAATAGGAACTTATACTCATGGGTACTTCCATGGCCTGTTACATGGGACTGGTGGAAATACTACCCAGACTGTAGTCATCCTGGATGAAGCCATTATCATTCCCCTCACTACGTAAGTCAACAAAGGTCAGTAACTGTTTCTACCTGAAAGAAACCTAAGCCTCATAATACAGCAATACCACCTATATCAGTTCTAAATTTTTTCTCACAGTGAAGCATGTCACAAATAAATCCTTTTATTTAATATAGTATGGTTATATATAAATACATGGGTGAGTGTTTTTAACAACTGACTTGAAATTGATTATGTGTGTGTGCTCCATCTCCATCAATTTAAAGTCAATCTTGTAATTGGTTGACTGTCTCCAATAAAAAGGGATTCGCTTTCATAGTTGCTAGAAATGGCACCTAAGTCCTCATGCATGCCATTTTTATTTCTTGACTGAACTAAAAAGTTCCAAACCGTATCTATAAAATGTACCAAAAATCTCTAATTATATCTTTAAAAATCCAGGGGGAAAAACATTTAAGAATAAGAAGAGCTCTATATTTGTAATCCTAAGAACTGTAATCAAATCCTAATATATCACTTTCTACCTCTTAATACCTTGGGAAAATCATTAGCTTTGTTGAGCCTCAGTTTTCATGCCTATAAAATAAGGAGATTGGGTTAGATGATCTATTACCCTTTCCAGCAACAGACCCCATATTTTGGGTAAAACTCAAGGACAAAAATTATTAACAGAAAGATTAAGAGTTTAATTTATGCTCTACACATCCCTATTTGCCAAAGTGTGAAGTGTCTGACTTTCAATCATTCCCCTTTGACTAAAACGTTCTTTTGTTTGGGTTTTGACTCAACAGTACGAGTTCTGAAAGACTTAAGGTTAATAAATATGGCTCAGTAAATTGAGTAATTGCAACGATTAAGTTTTGTGCAAATTTATTCCCATTATAAAACCAAGAAACTTAAAAAAATTTAAACCACTTGTTTAAATATGCAATATATGCAGCTTCTTGTGTAGACACATCTTTCTTGTGCAGAACATCCTTTTTCTGTGGGCCACTGTGTAATGCAAATTAGCAAGGACTTACTGGTGTAATTACATTCTCCCCTAAGAAGCTGGGGTTCAATGCACAAGAGTGCATTGCGCTGTGAGCAAGGTGACTTAGGTAGATTCCAAGCCTCATTTTGCCAATTGACTTGAGTGACTGGGGAAGTCAACTGTTCAAGGCCTCAGTTTCCTCATATGCAAAACAAGGTGACTGGTCTAAAATGCTGTGAGGTAGCACAATCTGGGCATTCCCCTTTCTGAAAAGAGCCGTTTGGAGGCTTAATTTGTTTAACTAGTTTTTGCATGAACTGTGAGCTCAGGTCAACTTTAATATAAACTCAAGGATCTAATATTTTAAAGGGTATTTAAAGGCTTAAAATGAACCATTCTTGGCTTGCTATTTATTTGCCTATTAAATTAAGCTTCACCATTTCTTCCTCTCCTGATAGCTTCCACTGAGGCAGACAGATGAGAAAGTTCTAAAACACATCAACAATCTTCCTTCAGGATTTAATATATTTGAAAAACAGGCAGAGCTGAAATCATCTTCTTATAAAGTATCAATATTTTTTATACTCAAGTAATTTCATCACAGAACATGATACAAAAATTGAAAGGGCTCTGTTTAAAAGTTTGATGTTATCTATGTCAACTATGTGTATTTCACTAAGTTCAATGGTCAAAGGATACATCAGGGTAGAATATTTTTGAGTTACTTTCTCTGGATAGAAGAAACACACGTAGGGATATAAAAGATTTGTTTAAGTTGAAAACACTGATTATTTTTATTCTCATTTGATATTAACCTTAGCTAGCACCTTGAGAACCATTTTCCTAACTAAAAATAGAAAATCCTTCAGTTTTCCAGTTTAATAAAAGAGCCATTGTTGGGTACCTGACTACTTCTGCTTCTTATTTAGATACTGTGGCCATGAATGAGAGGTACAGTACCAGATTTTTTGTGCTCCATTCCACACCAAAGGCACATTGAAAATGGGGGTCAAAATTTTTTGTTTGTTGTTGCTTTGACGTGCAATATTAGATGAACTGTACCACAAAGGAGAATACTGCTAGACATCAGTCAGATCCAAGGCACCTAGAGAACATGTTATCGTGCCCCCTAAAGCTTTCATCTTGTCTCCCCATCTCCCTTTTGCTTATGCTAACTAAACACTGCCAAGATAGAAAAGCCATATTTTACTCGATGCTATGATTCCTTTCTTTCAAATCATCAAATTTGTTTGTGTTCATTAAGGAACATTGATTTTTGATTAACATGACATTCAGGATGACCAATTCATTTTCTCAGTCTCTGGACAATATTTTATAGATGCAATATTGTGCAAATCCTTGAGGTAGATCTATTGCAAAGATATCTTAAAAGAGAAAAGGAAACCTAAACAAAACTAGCAGCCTGTACAACTTTTTTAATTATTTAACTTTATTACTGTTGCACCATTTATACAATTACATATAATTTCAATGCATCCATTGTACATTTTGTTTTTTTTCTCGGTTTTTTGTGTATTTTTTTTTCATTTTCCAATGAGTGGTGTGTTGGTGTCTGTGACACAGAATGGAAGAGAAACTGGAACTGCAATGAACGCAGATTTTTTTTTCATTTCCACTGACCAATAAACAGAACTACAGGTGCACCCAACCACGGACATGCATTAACTCGTCATGAGAAATCTAGGTAGGCTAAGTAGCATGAGAATGTTTGTTACTCCCAAAAATATCTGGAGAGGAAGAATGGAGGATTGGCATTGAGAAAAAATGTGGACAGCTAAGTGGGTACTGTCTGAAAGTTGGCATTCATCCACAGCATTAAAAAAATATCAAAATAAGAAAGGCTGTAAATTAAAAAAAAAAAACACAGAAAATACTGCTTCATAAAGATCTGATTGCCTTGGCACAGGCCCTGTGGGCAGAATCAAACACATCACTCCCAAACCCTATTACAGAAGAAAAGAGATTTTTGATATATCGGTGGAGTGCATCTAACAGCAGTTCAGGTACAAAAGATGTACTGTACTTTCAGACATCCATCTTTAAAATCCAGGACTTATTTGTAAAGTTGATTGAAGGTATATTAGATATTTCCCCACAAAAATACTATTTGGATTCTCTCCCCCACTCCCTCCCTCACTCCCTTGATGGGACATACTTTTTGGGGGCAATACATATCATTATTTCAGATTTGAAACAAGTTAGTATAGCTGGGGGATGGGGGGGAAAGAGAGAGAGAGACACAGGTTGTTTTTAAGTGGTTATTATTATTATTATTTCGTTATTATTTTTAATTTTTTTTTTCAATAGGCTGTCCTTGTTACTCATTCACTGCTATGGTTTGATCCGAATTAGCGGTCGGAGCCTCTTCTGCTGGGGCTGCAGGTTCCTGGGCCTTAGGTGTAGAGCTAGGGGCTTCTGTTGCTGCTGGGGTCTCCTTGGAAGAAGACGCAGCTTCGCTGCTGCTAGGTTTTGAGTCTGAAGCTGGAGCCACTTCACTTTTAGATTCTTGGGCGACGGCAGCTGCGGAAGCCTCAGTCTTTTTGGCTTCCCCTTCCTCTTTGCTCTTGTCATCTGCTTTACTAGTTGCTGTGGCTTCTGAAGACTGAGAGACCTTTGCCTCAGGACTCTTAGAAGCCTCACTGGCTGCGGGAGCAGAGGCAGGTGCTTGCTCTGGCTCTGTATCCTTCTGTGGCTCTGCCTTTCCATCAGGGACAGCCTCTGGTTTCTCAGACTCTGATTTCGGAGCTTCTTCTTTGCCCGGCGCCACATCCTTCTCTGCTCCCTTCTCTTCGGTCTTGTTGGCAGTGACCTGGGAATCCTTCTCGGTCTTCTCCTTCACATCTGTGGTCTCGGCCACTGTCTGGGTCTCATCATTCTCCTTGGGAGTTTCTTCTTCTGTACCAGCTCCTTCAGCCTTCTTGTCTTTATCCTTGGCTTTCTCATCATTTACATTGTACCCCTTCTTCTTCTTGCTGAGCTTGCCTCCCATCTTTGGAGTTCTGCAACAGAAGAATAAAAAAAAAAATTTCCTTTTAGAGAAAATTAAGAGGCTTTTTTAGTTTCAAAAGATAAACAGCTCCATTCCACAGTTTTCGACCAGTCAGCTTGATAAAGAAGCTGGGCTCAAAGTGCCAATGATTAGAAACCTAGCTGTCTGGCTTTAAGGAAAATGGAACAAATATTTGATTTTCAAGTTTGCAATGAGTGCTGTGCCATCTCTTCCAGTTAAGCAAACATGAAGTATTAAATCCAGAAGCCCTAAAATGGTAGCCGCAGCCATCTCAGGTTTAGTATAGCTAATCAAAAACTGCTTCATTCTTTAAAAATAGGCCTCTATATGAAAACCTCAAGTTATTATATACCAGAGATCATAATTTCCCTTTAAAAATCAATCCCAGAAGACTTGGATACTTCAGGAGTTGTCTTATTCGTACACACACACAAACACATTTTCATGGATTTGAATACCTAGGCTAAAATAGAACAGAAGGGATTCAACCTACCCTATCATTAACAAAGGACCCATTAAAGTAAAACAATAGTTCAGGTCATTAAAAATAGAGTGTCTACTCCCACTATACTTAAGTTTGTCAACTAGTGTGGATTTCTGTTCACTGCTTTTAAAAAGTAGCCTAGTTTTGGATGGAGATTTTTTAAAAAATTTTAATTCAGTAGAGAATTACCACAGAGATTTGGAGAATAGGAATTCAAACCATGTGCCAATTAAAAGATGAAGGTCAGTGAGCTTTCATTCAGTCTGCTCTTTTTTAAAAAAAAACCTAACTTTCTGTCTTATTAACAACTAAATTAAAGGCCAATGGGCAATGGCTAGGCAACTGAGGTCAAGTAACTTGCCCAGCATCACATAGGGAGGAAGGGAGGCCAGATTTGAAACTACATGTCCTGACTCCAGGCTTGGCACTCTTTTATCTGCCTATAAGTTGCCCCCTTTCACTCCACTCCTAACCATGAAATGTTAGCAACTCTTGAGATCACAGGATAAAGTAAGTGTAGAATAACAGAGGAACTGTGTGTGGTCACCTGGTCTATAATGCTCTCATTTTACAGATGAAGAAAATGAGGCTGAGAGAGTTGGAGTAATTTGTTTATTATCACTTAGCAAGTAGTTAAACTCAGATCAGAACCTAGATCTTTTGACTCCAGATCTAGTATTTCTTACATTTCATTAGTGAAAGAAAAAAGATTGATGCGTTCAAAGATATTTTACCACTACAAGGAAAAGAAGTAGCAAATGAACTGTGCATCTGTTTATCCTCCCCCCCCCCCCCCCCCCAAGTAACTGCTTGGCCTTGATTAGAGCCTTAGCACTGGAAAGTGTCTTTGCCCAATTTGGCTCCCTAGGGTGAAACACAAATATACTTTCTTTATAAAGAGCTATAATTAAGGCAGAAGTCATTACTTAAATGAATAATATGCCTTGAAATAGGATATTGGTTTATAACAATCTGATTTAATTTTTACTGGCCAGAGTGAATATACAGTCAGCAAATATGACTAGCTCTGATTCCTGGAAACATGACACTTAGGCAAAGCAAAGAAATGGAAAAAATGACAAGTTATATTCACAATATTTCTCTTTATAATATGCAGGAAGGCAACGAGCATTAAATACATCAATCAATTTGAGCTCTAATCATTTAGTTCTTTTTAAGAAAGTCATAGATTCAGATAGAAAGACCAGAAATGAATGAATGTTCTGATGTTGTTTTTTTTTGTTTTAATTAATTCACTCTAAAATGAGGGTAAGGGGGTAGGGAGGAGAAATGCAAGATAGATTCAGTCCTATTAGATTAACATCCTACTTGGTCTTCAGGGTTAAAAACAACATGGTCCCTTCACTTACCAGGCACATGACTCTTTGTACAAGCAGTACTTTTCTCAAAAAGTGCATGCCTTCAAGAAATGAATGAGGTAATGGGAACACGTTTTGCAAAATTTCTACATGAAAACTAAATATATATTTTAGTAAGTCAATGGAAGATATCACTATATTGAAACTGTATCTGGATAGTCATTCTTTCCTTAGCTTTCTAGAACGCCACACCCATATCTGTTCTATCTACCCCTTAATCTTCCTCAGATTCATTTTCCCACCCCTTAAAGACAGGTATTCCCCTTACGATCTATCTCTAGCCCTTCTCTATGTTCTTCCCTCTAACAACCTTACTGACTTCTATGGATTTGACATTCAAGCCCACGTAGGTGAAGAACTGCAACCCTATCAGCCAAATCCAACATAACATGCAAGAATACACACTCATAAATTCCATATCTGCAAAAAGGGAGAGGTGTATTCTAATATCTTCTTTGAAGTCCTTTTTATTACATGCCACATCAGGTTTTACTTCTATTTACATTGATGTAGGCATTCTGTATGTAAAGATTAAAATTAATATCTATTATTTTCCTGATTCTGTTTTCTTCACTTTTCATCAGTTCTTATTAAGTCTTCTCAGGTTTCTCTGTAGTAATCATATTCATCATTTCTTACAGCATAAGTTATATTCCAGGCATGGGAGAAGAGGACAAAAGGGGTTAAAAAAAGGTACTCTAGTGTAAGAAAGAGAATAAAATTGAGTTGACAATAAAAGCACACACAAAGAGTAATAAAGTCAAACCAATCTAGATTATTTTGACTAAGACTACAAAGAACTTGAAATATTCTACAGAAGAAGTATCAAACTTGAGGTGGTCAACTTAAAATATAAATGAGAAGTGTTTAAAAATATTAAAATACAACATAGATAATGTTAATTTGCATTTTTCTAAGTCAATATTGAGCTACTTGGATATTTGAATTCGACTCCCCATGATTTACAAAATATGGTACCTGAAGACTTCTTGAATGAGAAATGACGGTCAGATCTGTGCTTTAGGAATGTAAAATGTAAAATGGCAGTTCTGTGGATGGATTGGAAAAGAGAGGACTGAAGAAAGCTATGGCAATGGTGCTAAGGCTAAAGGTGGAAAAGCAAGTGAACTAGTCTAGTTGTGATGAGTTTAGAGAATCCATAAGTTGAATTCTTTTTAAAGATCCTTTTAATTATTCCAAGTTTTACAAAACCAAGCAAAACAAGAATTTCCATATACAAAGAAAAAGATATCACAAATCTTCTACATGTTTAGTTGATTTTTTGTCATATCTACATTATAAATCTTATCCACAGATGTCCCAATCCCTCCCACCCTTCCCAAATCTCAGAAGACATCTTCTGGGAGACCCAACACATACATCTAAATTGTCTTTCATGTTTCACCTTTTTGTTCACATTCTGGAAGTAACATTCATAGTTTATTCTTCCAGCATTAATTTTGTGACTTTGTATAATGCTTTCCTGGTTCTACTGTTCATTACCTTGTGTATTTCTTTACAAGATTTTTAAAAATCACTCCGTTCACCATTTCTCATAGTGCAATAGTATTCCATCACAATCATATACTATAATTTGTTTAGCCATTCCCAATTGATGGGCATCCCCTCAGCTTCCAATTCTTTGCCACCAAAGTATCAATCTTATCCTAATCTCTTTGGGAAGGAGGTATCACCAGTAGAAATAGGTGATCAATTTCACATACTCTTCAGCTTAGCACCTTTTCTCTAGTGCCAGCCTCTGTCACAGAAGTTAAAGAGGAGTTGGAATGGAAGGGAAGGAAATGAATTCCATTTTAGACATGTTAAGATCTCATGGGGGTGGGGGGAGAGGGCAGGCATGCATCTAGGTGGCTCAGTAGATTGAGTCAGGCCTAGAGATGGGAGGAACTGGGTTCAACTCTGTCCTCAGACAAGCTGTGTGACCCTAAGCAAGACACTTGAACCCCAATGCCTAACCCTAACTGCAATTCTTTCTCTGCCTTGGAACTGACACACAGTATTGATCCTAAAACAGAAAGTAAGGGTAGTTTGTTTGTTTTTAATATCTATGGGATATTCAGGAAGATATACAACTATAAGTTGGTAATACAGAATTGAAGTTCAAAAAAAGGAGATTTGGGAATTATCTGCACAGACTGCCATAATTAAACCCTCTAAAAGTTTAGAAATTGTATAAGCCAACAAACACTTGTGAGACAGCTATGGTAGCCAAAGCCAACACCAGTTTAGGTTATAAATTTACTTCTATTATCTTATAAAAGGCTAATGGAAGACTACTCATCTCTCCATTTTCTATCAGCAGTTCTGCACAATTTTCATTTCCAGAACATCATGCCTTCCTCTCATCATGCAGACTCAGCTTTTGATACTCAACATTTTTTCAACTCCCTCAGTTGACTCTTCCTGCTGATTGGAGGTTTGGAGAAAGGAGGAATAAATTTCTCCCAAAGACTTCCTTAATTAACTCAGAAGTGTCCAAGTAACTTCATGTTCTCTCAGGGGCCCTGCCAGCTTTCCATTTCTTGGACATCTTTCATCCCTGCCTTTTCAACTTCCTTTTGTGTTAATAGATTGTAAGCTGCTTAAAGGCAAGGGCTGTCTTTCTTATTATGATTTGCATTACCAGCACTTAGCAGAGTAGGTACACACAGTAGACACTTAATAAATTATTACAGAATTAAACATAAATGACACTGATAAGCATCTCATAAAAAGTAGAGGGAAAACACACTTACATTAGGAGGACACAAAATGAAGATTTTACCTCCCCAATATTTCCCACATATGTGTTTCCATCTCTTCACTTAAACCTAAACCACCCTAAATTCAGGCCCTCACAGCCTCTTTTGCAGCAACATCCTAAATAGTCTGCTAAAAGCCATTGATTACATTACATTGATTCTCTCCCACTCTGACACACAGACTGACTGACTCTCCCTCTCTCCTACCAAATACTCTTTTATACTATCTTTTATACATCACCTCCTTCCTCCATGCAGCCTTTGCATAAGCTGTACCTGTGCTGCCTGAAGTCATTAGCTCATTTTAAAAATATTTCAGTTACCTCCCTTTTAAGATGCTTTTCTGATGCCTACATCATTTCTTGAAATAAAGTTTATTATAATGAAATTTATTTTGTATTTACCTCTGCGAACAGGTAAGAAAGCAGGCAAAATGTAAATGATGTGAAAGAACTATGAAAGCCTTTGAATCTGAAAATCTAAGTCCCCAGCACCAACTTCATTGCCTGACACATATTGATACTTAATAAATGTTAATTAATTGATTTTGCTGCATGTGGAGGCAAAAATTATCACCGGAAAAAACCAAAGATTTTAGAGAAGGTAAGGGCAGCTAGGTGCCTCAGTGGATAGAGAACCAGGCCCAGGAAACAAGAGGTCCTAAGTTCAAATATGACTTCAGACTCAGACTTCCCAGCTGTGTGACCCTGGGCAAGTCACTTAACCCCCATTGCCTAGCCCTTACTGCTCTTCTGCCTTGGAACCAATACACAGTATTGATTTGAAGATGGAAGGTAAGGGTTTAAAAATTTTTTAAGAGAAGCTAGAGTGTATACTAGGGAAGAATTTAACTATCAAGATAGCCAAAAGAAGGGGATTATCTATATAATATAGGTATGGCTGAAAAGAGGTTTTCACAACTATATACCATAGCAAACTTTCAATCATAGAGTACTATAAAGTAAATAAAATCTTTTTGTGCTTATTAGTTAACTATTTGACTTTAAAAACTGAAGGCTGGTTTTCCAACAAGGTTACCTCTCATTTATATACAAAATTATACAAGAATCCTTGAAAGTCATAACAACATAGATGACTGTTCTGCCTTCTGATGATTAACATCAAGTAAAGCATGAGACCTTCATGACGCAAGAGGCTCAAAACAGACTTCAAATAGAAGAGAATTTCCTTACAGGTGATAAGATTCTCTCGGTGTTCCCATTAGTGGATGAAATGGTACTGACTGGAAGAATCAAACCCTTTTGTGGTTCAATTGAAGAACTATTTTCTAATAATCCAATAAGGGTTTCTCTCACCAACATATTCTTCCTTTTTATATACAATTTTAAAAAGAAAAAATAAATATCAGGGGGTTTTTTGTTTATTCATTTTTCATTTGTGCCTGACATTTCATAACCCTATTTGGGTTTTCTTTGCAAAGACACTGAAATTATTTGCCATTTCCTACTTAATTTTTATAGATGAGGAAACTGAGGCAAACAGGATTAAGTAACTTGACCAGGACCACACAATTAGCAAGTGTTTGAGGCTAGATTTGAACTCAGATCTTCCTGATTCCAGTTCCAGCACTCAATCTACTATTCCATCTAGTACTGTAGATAAAATTACATCTAGTCAAAAAATAAGGGGGGGTAAGACCATCACTAATATTCCTTCCAGGTCTGACATTATGAAATTCTAAAATATTAGTTCATTCTGTGATACCCCTGAATGGCAGAATGAAAGCCTTTCAGTGAGCTCTTCTGCTGTTCTAATAGTACTTTGTATGCCTTTACAAACACTATTTCACTCAACATCTTGAACTACCACTTACAGGAGGAAACTAAAGGTCAGGAGTCAAGTGATTTACCCCTTGCAAGGAAGTATAGGTAGGGGAAACCTATATGATGCTCACAGTTGTTCCAGTGATAAGATTAAACAAAAAAGGTGCTCAAACACTCATGAAAATTGTTTTGTCCCAATAAGAACCCCATTCTGCATCCCTACCCAGAGTTGAGACTAAAACCAATTTTCCTCTAAAGAGAGGAATGAAAATTACATTGTCCCAAGAATGCCAATATTTTTTAAGTCCAATTCTGCAAGTATGAACTTATTTATGTATATTATATATTCACGTAATCAAAAAGACAAATTATAGAACCACAAAGCTACTTTTTTTAATTAATAAGGACCTTTCAGTATAATAACATTGATGGGCACTTAAGCAATGCACCAACCACTCATTATAGCCAAAAATAATCTTCCAGACAGAGTTAAAAAGTCTGGGCCAGACATCATATGAGTTGCTTCCTTAGTTGAGATATTGTTTGAGTGACAACAAAGGAAACAATATCAATACTTCCTCTTTCACTGAATTTTCATTATATTTTTAGTTCTCTGAACTTATCTAACTAAAGCAGAACTGTTAACTGATACATAGATCAAATAAATTTCTTCAATAGGGTTTGTTAAGAATCAGGAATCTCTAGTAAGAAAATTATAACCCACAATGGACCTGAAATCCTATACTTCAGAGTGAGTATAGAGAATAGCAAGGTTGCTGAATTTGGAATCAAAGAGATATGGATTATAATCATGACTATGACGTTTACTAGCTGAAAGACTACAAGCCTTAGTTTATTCATTTGTGAAATGGCAACAGCAATATTTGGACATTTTCATAGGGTTACTGAAAGGAAAAGTATTTTTTACAGTACAAATGTCAGTTGTATCACTTCTCTTAACTAACTAGATGTCAGTAAGTATATTAGAGGAAGTACGACTTTAGAAAGTCAGAACTGACTTTTGAAGTGTTCCAATAACTAAAGTAAAAGATACATTTCTTTTTTTGTTTGTTTCTTTCTAGATTTCTATTTTAAGACTTGGGATCTTAGAAAAGTACCCATATCATCAAGAGAGATTAATAGACATATTTCGGTTTCTAACATGCCAAAGGGCCATATGATTTTTACTCTCCAAATGATTTGTTATTGGCTCAAATGTGATTAATGAAATGGTCTTTATTTTAAATAAATACTTTATCTATAATTCAATAAGCATTTGATATTTAATCAAGAGATAAATACAACTCACTGCCAGGTCACTTTTCTTTCTTAATTTGCAATAATCACTTAGTAATCTAGTAAAAGATTAAAGAAACTACAAAGATCAGAAAAGTCAAGTGTAAATTTATAAATGTTTCTCTGGGAAAAGGCATGCTCCATGAAGGGAGAGAGGGAAAGAGATGACAGTGTTCCCAAGCTAAGTCATCAGCTCATATCTGACCTGTGAAGTTTGAGTCAGCATCCTCAGATATGAACCAGTGACTTAGCTTGGGAAGACTGTCTACCTCTTCTTCAGACCAATGGCAAGAAACCATCAAGAACTACACAAATGAGGCAGATGTACTTTATAAATACAAACTTTAGGCATGTATTTAGAACTTTCAGCTAACAAAATTACCCAATTTCTACCTTAAATCCAACCTCAACCTATCAGCATGGTCTACTAAAGAAATCCTAATTCAAACTGCTCAATCTAAGGGGAAAATACGTAGTATCTTTATCAACCAATTGTTAATCAGATACATTTGCTAAGAAAAGAATGCTAGCTTTTTAAAGATTCAAAGACCAAAAAAGTTACTTTAGTCTTTTGGCATATATTTAGCCATTTTAGTACCTATAGATTGTTGGATTATACCTTCACCCAAATGGATTAAAAACAGATCAAGTAAATTTATATAACAGACCTTGCTGCCCTCATGCCAGGTAACCCTACAAAGAATTTAGAACCATTAAGAACCTTAGGAGTCCTTGAGTCTCCAACCTTTTCATTTTACAAATGAGGAAGCTGAGATACACAATGTAACTTGTCTGGGGTCACACATGTAAACTAGGTCTTCTTGATTAGCAGTCCAATGTCCACATACTATGACGTGCTACTTCTTTACAAAAAGGGAAGCTAAAGCAGGTTGAACAATTTTAGCTCTCACTAACACTTGGAAAATTAGCTGTGTGGGAGTCACATAGGTTGTTAGGGTATCTCCTCTTTCCCTATTGGTTGATAGCTCTACCAGCTGGGTAAAGAATACTGAATGAATTCTAATCACATTTTGTAAGAAACCATTTTCCGAGGAAAGTGTGTCTTTCTTACCTTTTGTTTTAACAATGACAAACACATTCTAGCATTCAAATATTTAATAATCATTTGATACTAACAAATCTTGAATTGATAGGTTCAAGAGTTAGGACATGAAAGATCATATAATTTATTGAGACACTGGAGGATGACTAAGATAGATAAAGGTTGAAAGAAATTAATAATCAAATGAAGGGATACCTAATAAATTTCCAACACCAAACCCTTTCATTTTAAGAGTCCCAACCTCAAAAAAAAAAAGGAAGTGACACAGAAATGGAAAAACATTTTTACTTTTCTTCTTGAATTATCAAAAGTGAAGGAATATAGGGAGCTTTCCATGTACATAACTAAGCTATTTCTAGTTAAAACCATTTATAAAGGCTAGTTGTCCTCATAACTCTTCTCCTACCATTCATACTGTTTTGTCCAAGTTTAGACGGCATTTTAAAATGAGCTCGCAGATCCTGTTGGAGCATATGCTCACGCATAGAGAATTTTCTGAGACATGCAAATGTAGGGCTTTTTTTAGAGTAAAAATTTCATGTGCAGCTCCACGGGTCGAGAATACTGAAAGCTTGGCCATGTGTATCCTCCTCCTTACAGATTATACCCTTTCTGCCCCCCCCCCCCAAAACCACACATCAACTTTCTACTCTACTGTTGAGTCAACTCAGTTAAAAAGTATGCTAGATTCATGTCTGCCAAAATATTATCAAAATTCTCTCAAATTCCCAATACCAGAAACTTGCCCTTTAAGTTTAGCAAGCATTAAAATTTTACAGGACATTGTTTTTGTCAATATTTAACCCAGTTCTGTCCACTTTGTTCTGCATCAGGCCATACAAATCTTCCCAGGTTTCACTAAAACAATCCCCCTTTTCAGGATAGTGGTATTCCATAACATTTTTTCCCACAATCACATCACATTGGTTTCCAGTTCTTTACCACCACACACACACAAAAAAAAAAGAGCTGCTATAAACATCTTTGTGCATATAGGACATTTTCCTCTTTCTTTGGTCTCAAAGGGATATATATCTAGTAATGGTATCACTGAGTCAGAGTATTCACAATATAACAACTTTTGGGACACAGTTCCAAACTGCTTTCCAGAACTGGCTGGACCAATTGATAATAAAGTGTAAACAACTAAAAAGTCTGGCTCTGAGTCCTATTTTAGCCTTCTTTTCTCTCATACTGGGCCCAATATTTTGCTACTGCTAGAATTCAAAGAAATGGGAAATGAAAATTCAAATTCTCGTGTGATTCTAATAGGCAAAACATCAGTGTATGCATTGGACAATGTTAAAATTAATTCTATACTGTACTCCAAAAAGAAGCAAAAGAATGTTATCAGTTGTGTTTGGCTCTTCATTATCTTATTTGGATTGTTCTCCGTAGATACTGGAGTGAGTGGTTTGCCATTTCCTTCTCCAACTCATTTTACAGAAAAGGAAACAGAGGCTAATGGTTTAAGTGACTTGCCTAAGGTCATCCACCTACTAAGATTCTGAGACCGGATTTGAACTTAGAAAGACGGCCTTTGACTTGCACCCAACTTTTCCCTTGATTTGAACCAGATTCTAAGTCTGGTGTTCTATCTACTGAGGCACAGAACTACCCCTAATAAAAGTACAGTAGCTGGCAACCAAGAAATACCATATGTCCCACTGTATTCTATTTGAAGAATCTGATAATCTCCACCAAGGTCCTGTTCTAACATAACATAAAGCTTTCAAATATTATGCTAGCAAAGTCCAAGCTCTGGCAAATTCTACCAAAATATCCCCCCCACCCACCCCCGCAGACACTCTGAATGTCTTTGAAGTCAAGTAAGACTAAAGTTCAGAGATTCATTACTAGAAGATTTTGGGACCACAATAATCAAAGATCATGTGCACCTAAATAGATAATAATGAAAGATGTTTGTACAAAAATAGTCATAGTCACGCTCTTCATGATAACAAAAAATTGGAAAATGAGGGGGTGTCCTTTGATTGGGGAATGGCTGAACAAATTGTGGTATCTGATGGTGGTGGAATACTACTGTGTTGTAAGGAATGATGAACTGGAGAATTTCTATATGAACTGGAAAGACCTCAAAGAAGGAACTGATGCTGAGCAGAACCAAGAGAACATTATACACAGAAAGTGAAACATTATAGAACAATCCAATTTAATGGACTTTGCTAATACAAGACAATCCTAAGCAACTCATAAGAAAGAATGCCATCTACATTGAGAAGTTACTATTTAATCATTTCTCTACCCTTAATTAATAGGATTCTGAAATTTGAGAATTGGAAGGGTGATTAGAGATTAATGGGTCCAATCCTCTCTTTTGAGATAAGGCCTGGAGAAATTAAGTAACTTGCCCATGACCAAAGAGGCAATAAAATAATGCACCTGGGATCTGAACCCAAGCCCTGTGAAAGAAAACTTGATTCAACTGCATTGTGACTCCTTCCTGATTCTAAGAAGGCAAACATGATCACTAATTAAATATTTAATTACTGTTTGATACTGCTTGCATGTTAGTTTTGGGTCACATTTATGATAGGGTAATGTTGAATTTTTATGTGCTGTAGGTACACTTTCCAGTACAAAGGGGACCTATATAAAATCAAGGTGTATGACATACGTATGCCAGCTTTTAAGACTTGGGCTATAATTTTATAAGTTAACATGATTATCAAGGTTTGCAGTTTTATCTTTGTTCTCATAACATACGTAATTGCTCCTATCTCTAAAGCAGTTGCTGCTGAGGAACTAGTCAGAAAAACAGCCCCAACTAGATATTGTTGCTAAGGGAAAGGAAGATTGACTTTATAATCCAGTTTCCAAAAGCACTTCCTAGTGTTAGAAATATACTGATCACTGACCCCACCTTCACATACCATCAAATGTTGCTAAGATTTTATTTGAATTATTCTCTAATTAAAAGGAGGAGGGATGGACTTCTTCTCAGTGGACTATAGATCTCTTTCTACCCACCCCTTCAAATACACTGTCTCATACTCAGGGCTCCACCACTGATGAACTTTAACTGTGCCCTTTCTGCCCTGTCTCCTATGCCCAGACACTTGCATAAGATCAGGAACATCAGAGGGTTGAGGACTTCACGTTTTTAAGTTACAGAACATCGTGCTTTGATTACCCTCCAAATATTGTTCCTGTCAGGCATCACAAGTTTCTCTTTTCTAAATAGTGCAGAAAAAAAATAACTCACAAAGTATAACAAAACAGATAATAGCAAATGACTAATTTCTTTTAAAAACAACAACAAACCACCCTTCCCTTTTCCCTTAGAATCAACAGTACATATTGGGTTCAAGGCAGAAGAACAGTAAGGGCTAGACCATTGGAATTAAGTGACTTGCCCAGGGTTGCATGGCTAGGAAGTGTCTATCTAGACACCTAGGCCTGGCTTTCAATCCACTGAGCCACCCAGCTGCCCCACGATAAATAATTTTTAAGGAAACTTTGAAGGCTTTCTTTTGCATGTGTAAAACAAACATTTCTGGCACAATCATTCCTAACTTTTTAGAAGTGGTCCCTACAGTAGATGATAACTTGTCCTATGCTACTTTCATTGATATTCTCCCATGCTTATTACTGGGAGCTTACTTAATATACATGGGGCTCTTCCTAACTCCATCGCCAGTACTCTAGCCACTATAGAGCCACTTCTGAAAACCATTAAGATTCCAGGAGGAAAAAAAAACGCAAAATAAAACTGGCAAACAGGAAGTAAACACCTGGTAAATCTGATGCATTCACTTGGTATCAATCATGTAGATGTGGTACACAGAAACTCTTCATTAGTTATGCCTTTTTTGCTATGGGACCAATCCACTCCTTCCCCCCCCCCCCCCCGGAAATATTGTATATATTCCCTTTCTGAGATGGTACTAATGACCCAATCAATGACAGGAAGCTAGGCAGGGCAATAGATTGAGTCCTGGGTCTGGAAGTCTAGAAGACCTGAGTTCAAATCCCTGTCTCTTAATTGTATAGTGCTCATCATAGTGCCTGGAGCAAAATAAGATATTTAAACATTGGCTATTATTTTTATTCATAAGGAAGTATTACAAGACCTCATCTATTTCCTGCTTGAAACAAAATATTCATTTCTATGGCATTACAGGATACCTCCTTTTCTTTTCTTTTCTTTAAGACCTTCATTAGATCTAAACTCTTAGCCTCATTAAATCTAACAATGTTTGAATCAGAGTTCTTTCCATTTAGGTCTATAAGATCATTAAAGGGAATTCCTGGTTTGTTTGTTTTTTTCTACTTGTCATTGCACCAAGGGCTTCAATTTTCTGGGAGAAAATAAATAATCCCAAAGACAAGAATATTAACTTGATGTTATTATTTTTTTCTTCATCAGTAGAAATCTAATTAAATCATACATTTGGATAGTGGACTTCAAGAGTCAGAGAACTGATTCATTTTTAAATATGATCATAATTTTTATTGAATGATTTCAGAGGCATAGAGCACTGAACTTTGAGTCAAATGACCCAAGTTTGAATCCCAGAACTGCCACTTATGTAATATAAGTGACCAAAGACTTACAGTAGGAAGGGACCTTAGAGACCATCTAGGTCTGCCTCTTCATTTCACCTTTAAAGAAACTGGAGTTCTAAGAGGTCACAAATATAGACATTCTAGGAGGTAGGACCTGAACCCACATCTTCCAAACTCTAAGAGTGGTACTTTAGCCACTACAGTTTCCCCAGAACATACCCAGAGTAACCAAGAGCTTTCCTGATTACCACAGACCTCAAAGTTTCCAAGCCTCAACCCTGAAGTGCCCCCAAACCACCAATAGGAATTTACTGAATATACCTACTCTGTTGCTAAACACAAGGACAAGAGTAAGGGGTTAGACTAGATGACTTTGGAGATCTCTTCCAACTTGGAGTTTTAAAAAGAAACATGAGATTTAAGTTCCTGTTGTTAAACATTGTATAAGACAAATCAGTTTAAGCACTTTAGTTCTCTCAGGTCAAGTAATATATAAAATATATATAAATATATATAAAAATAAAAAACTGCTTAATTAGGAAGTAGAATGATGACCTGGAGTTACTAATGGTCAGACTGCTAAATTTAGAACCTGTTACTTTATAAAATGGTGACAATATTACTAGTAGTATCTACATGCTAAGAATTTTGCCCAGTGAAAATGAGATTACTTTAGCAAGGTATTTTACAAAATTTAAAAAGCTACAATAGCTAATATCATAACATTATATATCATGACATGATGTTATTTTATAATGATTGATATCATAAAATGACATCATTGACACAATTCTACATGTATAACTTGACTTCCTTATTTTATAGGACTAAATATAACCAATTCATTCCCACCAAAACCAAATAATACATCTTTCCCAGAGCAATCAATTCTTTAGTTTCCAAATAAAACCAAAATTAATTAATTAATTGCACTAAATATTTCTCAGACAAACAAAATTCTCAAGGTAGCCCAACACTAGTTTGTTATTTAATCAGTCAGAAAGACATGGAGTTACTAATCAAATCTACTCCAGGAAAGTATAATGGGGGGAGTTGGGGAAGTCACAAGTTGAAGTAATAAGGTTTTGGAAGGAAAATAACATCACTCATTTAAAACAATGAAAAATAGGATTAAGTCCTACTGAGAACTCAGTTAACTATAGCAAAATGTTGAGAGCAAGAAAGAAAAATAGAATGAGAGGGAACAAAAATGAGAGAACAAGACAGAGAGATTAAGAGAGGGAAGAGAGAGCTCCCAATGTTCTTCTTTGATGGATTTATTACAAACTCTACACTGAATGGTCAACTATCTAAAATGATTCCCCTTACAGGAAAGGGGAATAAAGGTATAGGGGGAAAGTTTGCACTGTGTTTTGATGGTTTTGCAATATCCCCTCCCCTTCATGCTGTGACACAATGTTTTCTACGCTTAGCTGTCAAATTTCATCAGTGCATTGTGATAGCTTCCGTTGGTGGAGTTATTGTTCTCAGAGTCTGACTCAGTCAAAGCTTTTATTTAGCAATTCAGAAGTATTGCCAACATCTGGGGGCAGGGGTGAGGGAGTCCTGAGGAAGGAAAAACAGACATCAGTTTGTAAAACAACTGACTAAATATTTTTGATGAATATTTTGGCTTTTCAGTGATGCCATATCTAGGACAAATTAGCCATTTGTAAGTAGCTATAATTCATCTCATTTGTAGTTGAGAGAAAAACATTGGGCTGATTCTTCTAGATGGGCTACCATTTATTTTTAATGAACAGCTGATTATGGTTAATTTGAATTGTATTTACAAGTTCTAGGACTGTCCATTACTAATCCCTACTAGCACCAAGCAGCAACGTGGTATAACCAAAAAAGGGCACTAGAGTTGGTTCTGCTGACTACATAACCATGAAGAGTCATTTAACCAAAGCTTCAGTTTCCTGATTCATAAACTGGGAATAATATCCTACTTATATTACCTACCTCACACAGTTGTTATGAGTAAAAGTGTTTGTAAACCTTAAAGCATCACGTAAATGGGGTTTGTCACTTTGGTGGTGGGTCATGAGTAAGATGACTCATTAGATAGAGCTCTGAAACCATACAGTCACTGGTCAAGAGGTCTTGAGTTCAAATCCAAACCTGAGACACTTACAAAGTGTATGATCCCAGCCAAGTCACTTAAACCTCTGTCTGCCTCCAGTTTCCCCATCCTCATTCCCTAGCAAAGTGGGAATAACATCCATCACTAACAGAGCTGTTGTGAGGATAAGAATGAAATATTAATATTTTAAACTACAGATCCCAAAAGAAGTTTAGCTTTGATCTTAGGAAGGAGAAAGACACCCCGAGACCTCAAAAAATAGGCTGAAGGCAGGGAAGAGAAGTGAATTTCCCTAAGAAATTTCAATGTATAATGCCTGATTCTTCCAACACTCTAGATTGGCAAAGGAGCTATTCTAAAGATAATAATCATTGGCTTAGGGAAGCCAAAGACAAATGGCTCTGTAAACTGGCTGCTCTCCAGATTGGCTGGAGCAATTCCAGACTCATCTTGGGAGAGTCAATAGAGCCCTAACTAGGGATATCCCCAATAGGGCGACATCACGTAGACATTCTCTTCAAATGCAGGTCATTTAAGTTTTGGTTCAATGGCTCATTAATGTGTTCCCACCCTTGTCTGCATTTCTCTCATGACCCTCTAAAGCTTATACATATTAACCTGGTCAGCACTTATAGCAGAAAAACTCATCTAACTTCAGAAAAATAAATCAACTACACTGTTGATTCACTACAAATGCTACATCATTACATTGTTCCATATCACTGAAAAGGCTCAATTATCAAGCTAACTTTTAATGTATTTTCTGGCATATAGTGCCTTCCTCTTTTTTTACCTGCAATCAGGTAGATCGGATTTATCCCACTATATAGAAATCAGTAGTCAACTTTAGGCTCTCAAGTAAAGCTAAGTTCTAAGTTAAACTGGCTGTTTAGACACCCCATACAACCCTTTCCTTTTTTTTCCCCCTTGGTAGATGAAAAATAAGGAAGCTCTTCTGAGAGCAAAAGGATTGATTTTTTTATTCATTCATTTTTTTGGAGATTAGTATACTAGAATTTTAAACTAGATATGACCTTTTATAAGAGTTTGCTGCATAAAAAGTAAAACAAGCCAACACAGCCAGCACCCTGCCATACACAGGGCAAGTTGATTCATTGGATCTTATGTATGAACTCATCATCCTTGTGACTTTCCAAGCCAAAATTCCTTTCTCAGACTAAACATTCCTATGTTGTCCTTCCCATTAAAATAGAAAAAGAAGCGAAAAAGAAGAAAAAGAGCGAGAACAAATGAGTGAAATTGTATAGATAGCACATGGTCTAGCACCTGGCACATAGTATGCACTTAAGAAATGCTTTTTTAATTCATTCTTTAAAAGTGATAATAATTTGGAAGGAAAAAAACCCACCATTCTATGTAACTTGATAAACAATTATGAAGCACCTAGTAGGTGCAAGGCACTGTAGATACAATAGACAAAATGTAAATAGTCCTTGTGCTTATATTCTATTTAATAAGGGAGCAGGCACTATGTACATAAGTTGTCAATACAAAGTAATTTTAATGTGGGATATTCATTTTTAATGATTCTTCAGAAGAAATGTGAAAAGCATATGGCTCTGGTCTTCTAAGAATAAAGGCCTTTATACTCCTGGAAAAATGTCTCCACATCATGGAGGTAGCTAAAGGGCATAGTAAAACTAGACTTGGAGTCAAGAAAATCTATGTTCACTTACTTCTCCTGTGATGTCAGGCAAGTCACATAACCCCTCATGTCTCCATTTCTTCATCTATAAAATTAAAGGTTGTCTTTTCTAACATGTACTTTCTTATTTTTAAATCTTCCGGGTATGAATATTGAGCTAGACACTCAAGAGACTCATCTTCTAGTTGCCAATGTGGCTATGTGACCGAAGGCAAGTCACTTTTATATTCTTGGAAGCCTCAGTTTATAGAAATTGCTTCAAGGAAAAAAAATAGTACATTTTTAAACCCTCATCATAGAAGCAAGTTTAGTGCTCAATGCACTCATAAAGAGTATTGAAACAATGAAGCCCTCCAGAAACTGGGCTTTTTAAAAAGCTATTTTGATAAATATTTAAATATAAAATTTGTATACTAAAGTTTTCCATTTGGCACTAGGGTTAAAAAAAAGGTCAAATAACTCACTCATCTTCCATTTCATGAGCACACCAACCCTTTGGAATCCATATATATTTAAAAAAAACTCTCCCTCTGCCACTTTGATCCCTCATATATTAAATCAAGAATGAGAAAATCACAGCAATCTTGATACAAATTTGGTTTTCAAAAATCACTTCTGCCTAGTATAGAAGTTATGTAAGATGTTATTTCTAAATTTAAACAGCTTTCTTTTCATCACAGAACTCTGAATAAAAAATTTAAAACATTTTTTAAAAGGGTAGTATAAAATACTTAACTGTTTCTGTAAAGTAAAGGTTACTTTTATGGTAGGCACTGGGAAAGCCAACTGTCGATTTTCAAAATCATCCTACCACATTTGGCAAATACTATCTGAACACACAGGCATTATTCAGTATTATCAATATCCCAATGTGCTTTTACAGTCATAGTTCTGTACTTCATTCGATATTTGTAGTTAACCAGTAGTCTTTTCAAGTCCTGAATATAGCTTTTATATGAGGTAAGGGATGAAAAAAAAAGATGTTCCATTTGCTATTTTAGTCAATAACAAGAGCATTATTGAACTATAATGAGAGCTCAAGAAAAGGAAATGGTTTAAGATCATTTATACTCCATCTTTCCTCTCTTAGACCTAGTAGCCCAATCTATTATCCTCAAGCAACTAAACATCTCTAAATAAGATTAGAAATTTAAATAAATATCATTGCTGCTTATAAAATAAACAGCTGTTCTCACCCCATATAAAGTCCCATTCTGATTATTCACTCTGCTTCATAGGTAACTCTTAAGTGTTCAAAACTATGCTAATAGAACAGAGCCCTGGCAGGTCCTACCAAGCTGGAAAGTTTTGAGCTACCTAAGAACTACATATGAAGTCAAGCCTAGTTAACTCTGGATAATTCAATACTGAAAGGTCAACATGTTTTTGCTTTTCTTTTCTGTAGCAACTTGAAAATAAGAAATGATAAGGTTACAATTCTGATTAGAAAATCCATGCTAACTAGGTGAGAACTTGGCAAAGAATAGCAAATAAGTAAGGTTGCCTCTGGGGGTGGAAAAGAGAAGGGCAACTAAAGAAAATAGACCACACCTAAAATGGGCAGCTATTTGATTTAGGTAAGGGAACAGAAGAAACACTGATGCTTGAAGCACCTAATATCACACTGACCAAAGGAGACAGGAAAATTCTTCAGAATCAAGCCTCTACAGAAAGTCAAGACTATTTAGAACTACTTGAATTGCTACTGATAAATGTAATAATGTCTCATTTCTTGGACACTGACATGGAATGGCTGCCCCTGATGGTTAAACTTACCTTTTTAAGAATCAGTTTTTTAAAAATGTTAACCATTTGTGAAGATGTCATGGTGAAGATGCAATATGCACTCCTTAACATTTTAAATAGAGTATACCAAACGCAATTTAACATTTGGGGGTTTTTTTTCCTTCTTTTTAAACCCTTACTTTCCATCTTGGAATCAATACTGTGTAATGTTTCCAAGGCAGACGAGTGATAACGGCTAGGCAATGGGGGTTAAGTGACTTGCCCAGGTTAACACAGCTGTAAAGTGTATGAGGTCATATTTGAACCCAGGACTGGCCATCTCTAGGCCTGGCTCTCAATCCACTGAGCTACACAGCTGCCCCTCCACAAGTTAATGTTTTGATAATGATTTAGCATCATTATGAAGCTATATTATTGTTCCATGTTGAAATGCAATTTCCATGTTTCCCCCCGTCAATGTTGGGTTATCAAACCATCACTTTTCCTACTCTTGGTGTACCAGAACTCCAATTCCAACCTCCCCCTTTTTCTGTAATATGCTATTTTCCTAATTATCCATGGATTGGTAAAAAAATCTTATGAATCATTGTCTTTTTTTTTTAAACCCTTACCTTCCATCTTGGAGTCAATATTGTGTATTGGCTCCAAGGCATAAGAGTGGTAAAGGCTAGGCAATGGGGGTTAAGTGACTTGCCCAGGTTAACACAGCTGTAAAGTGTCCGAGGCCAGATTTGAACCTAGGACCTCCCATCTCTAGGCCTGGCTCTCAATCCACTGAGCTACACAGCTGCCCCTCCACAAGTTAATGTTTTGATAATGATTTAGCATCATTATGAAGCTATATTATTGTTCCATGTTGAAATGCAATTTCCATGTTTCCCCCCGTCAATGTTGGGTTATCAAACCATCACTTTTCCTACTCTTGGAGTACCAGAACTCCAATTCCAACCTCCCCCTTTTTCTGTAATATGCTATTTTCCTAATTATCCATGGATTGGTAAAAAAATCTTATGAATCATTGTCTTTTTTTTTTAAACCCTTACCTTCCATCTTGGAGTCAATATTGTGTATTGGCTCCAAGGCATAAGAGTGGTAAAGGCTAGGCAATGGGGGTTAAGTGACTTGCCCAGGGTCACACAGCTGGGAAGTGTCCAAGGCCAGATTTGAACCTAGGACCTCCCATCTCTAGACCTGGCTCTCAATCCACTGAGCAATCCAGCTGCCCCCTGTCTTTTTTTTAATGTAGTGAATTCATTTCGATAATCTGATTTTTGAAAAATGATAGCTATACATTTTATTGAAGTCTTTGGCTTTTATACCATAGTACCTTCTGGGTATGTTCACTTGCCCCTGCCCCCACTCAATTAAATTCTCCCTTGTAACAAAGAAAAACAATTATGTATCAAAAACCATTACAGTGATCATATATGACAATTTGGTAATCTTCTGTGCCTGTGGTATTCCCCCACTTCTGCAAACGAAATGTTTGTTTTATTATATTTACTAGAGCTAATATTAGTTTCCACAATTACTCAGAATACAAATACCTTTTGATTTGGATAGGGAAACAGGAAAATCATGGATGCTTGAACCACCTAAGATCACACCTGCCATCAGAAGCAGGGAAAAATTCTTCAGAATCAAGTCTCCTCAGAAAGGCAAGATTGTTTAGAACTATTTGAATTGTTACTTTTTTTTAATGCAATTTTTTGCATTTTGCAAAAATTAATGCAATATTGCCTCATTTCTCTAACAGAGGCATTGTTATTTCATATTTACATTATCAGTTGCTGGATGTATGGTTCTTCTAATTATGCTCATGTCACTATGAATCAGTTCATACAACTCTCCATGACACACTGAATTCCTCCTCATAGTTATCATCTATTACTGCACATATTCATATCCTATAGTTTTATCCATTTCCTAAAAACTGGGAACCTACTTTGTTTCCAGATCTTTATAGATAAAATTCCCGAGTAAGCTTGTTTATTCCACGCTAAAGTCAATAAAATGACTGTGTGAGGAGTAGGGGCTTTGTGACAGCTATCACCCAGGGAGGTGCTCAGAGCCCCCCCCACCCCCATATTCTGAGGGGATTGTGTTGCCAGAAGTTAAGAGTGTTACTACTGTGGCATGGCCCATCAGAAAGTCATCCATGTGGCATAAGTTGCCTTTTAAAGAAAGCAGGTGTTCCTATGGGGGTAAAAATCTGTCTTGTTAAAAAATTCATAAAAATATGAACAGAAGTGTCAAATTGGAAAGGGTAAGTGCCAAAGACACAGAATACAAGGATGACTCAGAAAGTGAACATTATTGCAATATGTTCTAAAGGAAAGAAGATCTGTAAAAAGAAAAATCATCAAAGATTTGGTCACATGTGAATTAGTAGAGGGAAAATAAGGGTTCTCTATTTTTCCTAGTGTTTGTCTTCATTTTCTAACAGATTAAGAAGTCCATGAAAATGGTTTCTCATTGAGTAGTTTAATTGAGTAGTAAACGTAATACTTTTGCTGCTTCACACTAGGTAATCCCCCCCCCTACAGTCAACCTATGAAGCCTTATCATGGCTATGTTACCCAAATGCAAAAATCATATCATGTTGGAATATCTTCCAGGGGGCCAAGTGATGGACAGGCCAAAGGCCAGACTAGATAAATTTAGAGAAACTCAACACCAAAATGCTGGTAATAAAAATTAACTTTTTAATAGCTTTTTTTAAAAAGCAATTAGCTTTTTAAATCTTGGGGATTTGTACTGACCATCCACACAGATGAAATATTTCTTTCAGGTCATGAAGAGCACTTCATTAAATTATTGGTAATCTACTAATCTAAATTTTTAACATCTTTGTAAGTGAAACTTATAAACTTGTGTGTTTATGTTTTACTTTGCAAGGAATCATTCTGAGAAAACACTAGAAACCTCAATTTCCTAGAGTTTTTAGACTAGTAGTGTATCATTTTAAAGCAGCATTAGGAGAACATATCATTTTAAAGCAGCATTAGGAAATATAGCCCCTGTCCCAGAGAACTTGTAAGCAATGTCAGCTTTGATGTTTCATGCCTGCTTTTAGGCAACAATTAAATTCACTTCAAGTTAAAAAAAAATTTTCTAGATTATTACAAACAGCCCTCTTCCTCCTTCTTTCCATCTAATGATATACACAACTCAGATCTGGTCCAGAATGGAGCCAATTTCTGGAGGCGAAGTGAACAAAATGTTGTTCATCCTAGCGTTCAACTCCTGTTGATACAACTGGTTCAATAAAAAGTCAGGTTAAGGACATTTGGCTAGAAAGAAATCCTCAAAAATTATTGCTCTTCTCCCCACCTTACCCTGAATTTGGATGAATTCTTACAGATTATAGACAGCTTGGTGGAGTAGATAAAATGACAAAACTGGAACCAGGAAGATAAAATTTTTGGTTGAGTGATCTATGTAATCTCTAGCCTAGAACCCTAACCCCTTAAAGCCTCAGACAATTGCATGATAACCACAACTCATAACTTTTTCCCCTGACAAAAATCAACATCTTTAAGGTGATTCTATATGCCACTAGCTTTACTCTCAGTATAAGAGTTGCATAATAGTTTAAAAGTAACTCACCCTACCACCAATATGTTTACTTTTACTATTTCAACCAGGGAACTTATTAGTATAGAGAAAAAGCAAGAATTCAAGGAAATATAAAAAAATATGTTCCCTTCTTAAATATGGATGATACAAATACTGAGATGACAGATAAGCTTGGCCAGGGAAAAGGAATGGAGAGGCATACATAAAGAATGGGGAGATTTGTACAAAAATATTTATAGCTGCGCTCTTTGTGGTGGGGGAAAAATGGAAAATGAGGGGATGCCCTTCGATTGGGGAATGGCTGAAGAAATTGTATGTGTTGGTGATGGAATACCACTGTGCTCAAAGGAACAATGAACTGGAGGAATTCCATGTGAACTGGAACAACCTCCAGGAACTGATGCTGAGTGAAAGGAGCAGAATCAGGAGAATATCATACATAGAGATTGATACACTGTGGCACAATCGAATATAATAAGACTTCTCTACTAGTAGCAATGCAATGATCCAGGACAATTCTGAGGGACTTAGGAGACAGAACACTATCCACATCCAGAGAAAGAATTGTGGGAAAAGAAACAGAAGAAAAACTGCTTGATCACATAGGTAGTTGGGGATATGAATAGGGACATAGACTCTTAATCGATCACCCTAGTGCAAACATCAATAATATGGAAATAGATCTTGATCGATGATCAATGTAAAACCCATGGTGGAATTGAGCATTGGCTATGGGAATAAAAATTTCAAAAATAAAATAAAGAACGAGGAGACATGTTACCTATTACCTTGTGAGTTTAAATCATCTTCATTTACAAATATACCCCCCCTTCATTCTTCACTTCCCTAACAGCAATCTGTTGTAACCACAAAAAATTTTTAAGTAATTCAGCAAAAGGTATTGATATATTTGCTGAGTCTGATAATATTTGTGATGTTTCACATCCATACAGAGTTCCCTTCCTCTCTAACTAAGGCAGGGAAATACATAAATGGAAAATAGTATGCTTTGATCTGTATTCTGACTCCAATTCTTTCTCTGGAGGTGGATAGCATTTGTCATATATTTTTTCTTTAAATCAACTTATTATTTTTCTGTGAAAAAATGTATTGTTCTCCCCCCATAAACACCCCTAAAATCTTGCATTTGCCCATATATCTTCAAATTAATCTATTTTTAAAACTAGGCCATTTTTTATTTCATTGAATTCATGCTGTAAAATAATTCCTGTTCAGTCTCTTGAGTTGCCCATATAAAAGCATACTGTAAATAATGAGGAGATTGCTTGGTAAAATTACCAGATCTGCAGATGGCACCAAGTATATATTCTGACAGATTTAGAATGTTTTAAAATTTTCATTCTAAGTATCTCTCTGGCTCTAATAAAGCTACATTTAGCTCTAAATTTAAAATCTTATACAATGGCTTTATAAGTAAAAGACAGCAACAGTTCATCTAAGTTCTGAAAGTTTTAGTTACTAAAACCTTTTAAGTCAAAAGTGGAATATGGCAATAAAAAAAATCTAATGAGGCAGGTTTAGGTCCCACTAGGTAAAGCATAATGTCCAGGGATAGGGAGGCAACAACTTTATTGCACTGATCAAGCCACTGCTAGGGTATTGGGTTCAATCTTGGTTTCTACATTTCAGGAAAAGACATTGATAAGCTAGAAAACATTCAAAGGAAAAGTAAAAATGAGAAGTCAAAGAAACTGGGGTTGTTTAACCCCAAGAAGACTTAGAAGTGCCATAGTAATGTCATTAAATATTTGAAGGAGAAGTAGTTATACAAACAGTTTTCTAGATTATAAAACAGCCCCCTTCCTCCTTCTTGACACCTAATAATACATACAACTCAGATCTGGTCCAGAATTGACCAAAGAAGAGGAATTGGGCCTATCCTGCTTTGTCTCATGGGGCAGAACAAAGAGCAGTGAATGAAACCTGCAAAGAGAAGCTTGATGAAAAGGGAAAACCTCCTAAGCCTTAGAGCTACCAGAAAGTAGAATGGGCTATTTGTGACCATTGCTGAATCAGTGGGCTTTTAGTGGATACTCTAATTGGGTATCTTCAAGCAAAACTGTATAGTACCTTTGATGTAAATAACACCAAGGACAATATAGATCAAGCATGAATCAAGTTTGTTGTTATGTTTTAAATGTGTTGTCAGGGATACTTTGATGAGTTCCAAGAAAACATTTTCAATTAAGAAAATGTGGAGGGGATTTGAAAGTTGACATGAGCTTAATAGGACTTCTACCTTAATAGAACTTCTACCTAGTATGTTGGCAAAAGTTATCACTCATAAAGCCACTTCCTATGATAAAAAGCAATCTACTATTCATAGCCATCCCATCACCCACTCCCACCTTCCTCCCTAGCAACGGTGTAAAAAATGGAGGGCATATATATACATGTTACAACATTTCCTGTTAATGCTAGACATTCAATATGTGGCAAGAGATTTCATAATGCCATCACCTTCAGATTGGTATATATGTAGGAGGAAATACCAGTTTCTGAATAAGAACTCTTTGATGTTAAAATATAGTTCATAGTAAAAGCCTGAAAAGCTGTAACTTGTTAAATTCATGACAGGGAGAAATGGATGGGATCTTCTCTAAACCATCATTAACATCAGGACCAGCCTAAAAATGGCTAATACAATGAACTAGTAGAAAGGAAAAAAACGGACATGGGCAACATTTCATTGTTCCATTCATTACCAATTAAACTAAGTTTAGAATCATTGAAAGTTAAGTTTAAAAAAAAAAAAAAACCTCATGAATAAATTATCCAAGTTTTGGTTTTTTTTTATGTGAAACCATATGGTACACTGAAGATAACATTGGCTCTAGAGTCATAAGACCTGGATTAATCCTCCTTTTTCCGCTACTCATATGATCTTAGATAATCACAACTTCAATGGACCCTGTTCCCCATGTTGATCAAGTGAACAGGTTGGACTAGATGACCAGCTAAGTCCTTTCTAGTTCTAGACCTATGAGTGCAAGAGTAAATCAAATCTATTTAAAACAGACTGGACTTTGAGTCAAGGGTACCAAAATATTAATACTAAGGACCATCAATTATCAATGTTTAACCTTGGATAAAGCACTCTTGTCCAAGATTTCTTGCCTTATCTGGAAATAAAATTTATTTGTCATGCTGAAAATGAATCAGAATAAAGGATGTTATAATAAAGTACTCTATACAACAAAAAGAAATTTCTTTTCAAGTAGATAAGTCTGCAAATAAAATGCTCTATTGACTTAGACATAACCAAAAATTCACCATCTGCAGAATGGAACTTTAGCTGAGAAAAGCCTCAGCAATATTCTGTGTGAAAGCCCCAAACAATAATAGACTTTAAATGGATAAGAAATACTAAGTAACCTCAGTGGAAGAAAAGAATTTATTCCTAATTCACTGAGGCCCTCTCCTGCAAGAGCAATCTATATTCAATCATGGTAATTAGCTATTTTAGTTTATCTAGCATCTTTACATGCCCCATTTACCTAATTTCAAAAGAAAGCTTCCTGGGGATGGGAACCATATGGAATAATAATAACGACCACTTGTAGAGTGCTAGTACTTATGCAGCTTAAAATTTTACAAAAAGTTCTTCATGCTATCTCATTTGACCAGCAACCTTGGGAGGTAGGGGCTTTTTTAATTCCCATTTTATGGATGTGGAAATTGAGACACAGAGAGGCTAATTGACTTGCCCAAGATTACCAAGCTAGTAAATCAGGAGACCTGATTGTGACTGTCCTAACTCCAAATCCCACAAACAAGCTCAATCCACTTCAATTTAGCTAAGTAAAATTCCTCCAATTATGCAAGATCCATCATGAGGACTAAGAAATGCTGGGAAAAGGCTATTATAATGGAGAAACACCTTACTTTTTAAAAGAAAATAATATGTCAGCCTATCTTATTAAACACCCAAATTTTAAGACTTAAGAAATTGTTTTATTCATTTAATGTCTGCATCATTTATACCCTCATGATGTTGTGAAGAAATAACTTTGTAAGCCTTTGAAGTGCCATCTAAAAATGAATGTTATTCAGTATTTAGCATATTGGACACTAAGTCATAAAGCAGCATGGCAATTCTGAGTTTTGCTGCTTGTTTTTCTTTTTTTTTTTAATTCAGTAAGATTTAGAATGCTCTCCCCACACTAAACCTTCCTTCCCTGGACCTCCTTTGAAGAATTTATGGGAAGAATAAAATATGGGCAGATTATGATTTTGTCTTCCTGGAGGAAATACCTACATAAATGGGGGAAATGCCAAGAGATCCCAGATCCAAAACAAAACATCAAAGAAATTCCACTGTTATCAAATGTAAAATTAGCAAAATCTAAATGAATGAAAACAACTTATTAAAACAAAACAGGGAATTGTATTCTTGTGCTCCAATGAAGATGGAGCTTATATGGGAACCAAAAGACAGCTTGATGAAGTTCTCCAGCCTCCCAAAAATTATCATTTAGTGTCCAAATCTCATAGGACACAATAAGCATACCTAAAAGTTTTCTTTCACAGTAAGAACTACTGGATCTTGTGTTCAAATAGCCTTAAAAAAATCTAGGGACCACCTACATGACACGGAACATGAGACAGAGCAGGACTTTAGTGAAAATAAATGTAACAAATATCTGGTAATTAGTTAATTCAGGCAGCACACAGTCAATGATATGTTCTCAGATGGTTTAATTGAAGAGAAAATGTAAAATTCTTATGGTCAATGTCTAGTACAATTAATTACAGTAAAGAGCTAATGAGCAAACTACATTTCTCCCTTCTATGTCCTAAATGTCTTTACGTTTTCCCACAGTGTTCAATTTTACATATAGTGAAAGGGGACATTCTGACTCACTTTTTAAAGAATCAACTGTATTCCAGCTCTCAAGCATATTAAGCTGGTTATACCTGATTTGAGGACACACCTGGACATTGGAGGCAAATACCTGCCAACAGAAGCAAAGGTTCTAAATGGAGTCCCAGGGGTGCTGGTAGCATTGAATTACAGAAATAGTGTGCTTTCTACCTTAACTACCAAAAAAAATAAATAAAAAACGGCCACAGATTCCAGAGCTGAAAAATTCATTCAGGATACCTATTTTACTGAGAAAATGACTTACTTAATATGTGTTAAACATCATTAATCATTACAAAGAGGCATTGTGGTCAAGTAAATAGATTGCTGGACTTGTAATCACTAGAGACTGAGATTCAAATTCTGCCTCTGAATAGTTGTTAGTTGAGTGACTTTGAACAATTCATTTTCCTTATCTAGAAAGAATTAGTTTTGCATAACTGCATATTTTTACAATTTGTTTATCTTTCCATTTTTTCTCCAAATGGAGCATGGTAGGTGAAGAAAATAGATTTCTGTTAATAAAAACAGAGATGGGAGTGTTATAAATGTGGAATGCTGAATGCAATTTCAGATGAGGTCACTATGTTTCTAGTTTAACTTACTGTTTTACTTTGTCATAAGAGACTTCTCGTGGAATGGAAACTATTCTCTAACATATACTTTTTTTAAATGGGAATCTTGCTTCACAACTGTTTCACAGAGATGTTGATAGAACCAGTAGAAAATGTGTAAAAATCTTTGCAACTGTGTTCTATAAATACCAGTTCCTCTCATTAATCTTTCCAATTTTTCTAGCTATTGAGCAATACAACTCCATTGATATGAACTCCACTAGTGAAAAATTTTTGTTCTGATCAGGCCTTGGATCCTCCCTTATTTTAACTATGGCCTCTTCCCTATACCCCTAGTATAGCTATCAAAGTGATGTCCCAACAGCACAAGTATGACCAAAAGTTCAAATCAAATCCTCCAGGACAAAATTAAAATTTCTTTGTTTGATATTTCAAACTTTTTACAATCTACTCTAATCTACCTTTCCAGACTTAATAGAGTGTGAAGGGTCTCATTAAAGGAACTAATAATAATAAAAGGTAAATGTATTATCATCATGGGACTTCACTATGATTTTCAGGCTTTTAGGCATGACCCATCTATAATGCTATCTCCAGAACCAAAAACTAATACTAACAACAAATAATCTATTTATCTGTCAGCAGAAAAGAAGTAGATTTCCTAGTAGGGACTGATTTTGTATTGATTAATACAAATGTCCTACCCAGAATTCCATAGTGACCCATAAAATGCAATTTGAGAAATTGCAAACCAGGTTTGAGCAATCAGTAACTACAGTCACTAACTGTGGGGAACTATACGGTAGGACCTTAATTTTATTAGCCCTCTGTTTCTCAATCCAAACAATACTTGTACTATATCAAATCAAGCTGGTTGGAAATCTAGGAATAATGCTACAGAATGCCATTTTTGACCCCCTAGCTAAACAAATTGTGTTGGTATATATGTGGTATGAGATTGTGATGGCATACTACTATGCCATAAAAAAATGATTAACTGTCTAATTTTAATAAAAGTTGTTAAGAACTACACAGGATAATGAAAAGCGAAATGAATATAACCAAGAATACATTACCTTCAGATAGTAAAATGAGAGGAACTTAAGACATAATTTATACGAGCATGTCTGTTGCCCAAATGTCATCTACTGTGATAAGGGGAACAGGTTTCTGAGACACTTGTGAATAAATTCTATTAATAATTTTTAAAATTTAAAATTAAAAAATACCAATGATCCCCAATAATAAAACATGTCTCAGAGGGATTTAGCTCATCAACAAATATTTAATCATTCTAATCCAAAATAAATAAAAAATGGACATCCAAATTGAATTTATGATAAGACAGGGACAATGTGTTGTGGTAAAATGGGCAGTCACTCCAAATACAAATACAAAGGATAGTGATCACATTTTAGATGACGCTGAAAGAAATTAATAGGTTTCATGGTGAGTCATCAAATGGAATGACAAGTATTCTTTACATGAAAAAATGGTTTAAGAAATTTTATTCAATACTAATTAATGCATATTCTCCATACCTCTGCCAAGAGTGGCCCTCCAAGGAATAAAAAAGGAATTATAGAGAATTAATACATATTAGAAACTGAAAGGAAGTCAGTGAGATACCTAAAATGATAAGAGCAAAAGAAAGGAGATTGCTCAATAATGATACTTCCCCTAAATATATATACATAGACCTAACCTTTCTTCTGAAGTCCAGTCTCACATTAGCAACTGCCTATCAGACATCTTGAACTAGATATTTCCTAAAAATCTCACACATAACATATTCAAAACAGAATTCATATTTGCCCCCAAATCTTCACCTCTTCCAACTTCCCTCTTACTATGAAAGGTTATTTTCAGTTATTCAGAAACAAAACTTCCATGTCCTCCTCAATTTATCCCATGTCTAGACTGCTGCCAATTCTTAATCATTTCTATCTACATCACATTTCTCATAGGGATCTTCTCTCTATTCACAGTCTCCACCCTATGCAGGCTTTCATCACCTCTCACACCTAGACTAATAGCCTTCTCCTTGCCTCAAGTGTCACCCCACTCCTGTACATCCTCCACTAAGCTGCCAAAATTATCATCCAATCCAATTCACTCAGTAATCTCCAATGGTTCCCAATTACCTTCAAGATCAAATGTAAAATCTTCTGTTTGGTATTTAAGGCAATTATTAAGCAGTGGCTGAGCCAAGCACTGTGAAGTGCAGAGAATACGAAGAAAAGTAAAAATATGGTCTTTGCCCTCAAGAAGCTCACATTCCAATATGGAGGAGAACATGCAAACAATGGCATTTATACAAGTAAAGTAGAGGCTTTTGGCAGAAGGTGAGATTTGATTATTAAAGTATTCCCGGCATAGGAGACAGTCAGAGAGAAAGCAGAGTTGGGAGATGGGGTGGGCTGTGTGAGGAATAGCAAAGAAAGCCAGTACAATTGGACTCTAGACAGCATGAAGAACAGAAAAAATGTAAAATTAAAAAGGCCCAAAGGAATCGAGTTTTGAAGGGCTTTAAATAACAAAGCCCAAAGTAAATATATAATGGAAGTCGTATTTCTGACATTTCAACAGACACCAATATCAAAGTAATGTACTATGAATTAAATGTTCAGAATGATTCTGATGCACTGCAAGTCCCCCCCCAAGTCTTATAATTTATCAAATATTTGATTATATTCAGTAACAGGATGATGACTATTATATACAGTAACTCATGTAAGCAAGATATACCCTCTTTTTTAAATACTTCCCTTAAGCAGCCACCGAATTGCAGGAGATCCTAAAGTTTGAATCTCAAACAAAATAACCACTCAAAAGTTCTTTACTTACTTTATTTCATTTGAGAACTATGCTTATTATACCTCCCTCTCATTTCAGAGGTAAGAAAAACTGTAGGTCTTTCTCTGACAACGTCTTTTCACCAACAACAGGCTACTTATTAATTTTTCCCCAACAAGTGAGTAGCCAAAATCACTAAGATTGATACCTCTGGTTAAATTACTTTATACCAAAAAAAAATGCAAAATTTAAATCAAAATATGACTATAAAAATCAAACAGAAGTCAAATAAAGCTATGAGAAGATATTCCCAACCTACCCCAATCTGAGGGTGAGACATTTTTCCTCCTCTTACAAAAGAATTTTTAAAAAATTCCCAATTCTGACCCGGGCAGCTAGATTTAACCCTACCAAATTCCCAGTCATGGTGACATAAAAGGAGGAGCAGGTTTTGTCAATCTGTGTTAGATACTTTAATCTGTTTATACTTCTATGTTAAATAGAAAAGAGAACATGGGGTAGAGAATAAAAAAATAGCTTGTTTTGCTATCACAGTGTGCCTTTGGCCAAGTCATATAATCTCTCTGGGCCTTAGTTTCCTATCCTATAAGTTGATGGAATTAGAATAGATGTTCTGTTAAAACTTACAGCTCTAAAATTCTACAACTTTCCCACTCCCCATTTGGGAACTCTCAAAAGTTTCTCTTTATTCTCCCATGTCATCCCTCCTCAAGAATCACTACCCTGAATTTAAGCTCATACATCTGGCAAAGATTATATTTCCCCCCCAAATACATCTCATGATATCACTATCCTTTCATTACAAAGATGAACATGCCAAAACTCAGCTACATTTCCATCTCTCTGAACTAAGCCAGACCAAGATTATTCTCAATTCACACAAGTACTGTGGAGGAGGGGGAAGGAAAAGGGAGGTTTTGAGGAAGAATATTTGGACCACAAATATAATCATGGCTCATTAATAGGTGTCAAATTGCTTTAGTTCTTAAGTTTAAACATGCCGTGTACTTTTCACTATAATCATGGAAAGAATTTCAGTTAGTCCAAAGTTCTCCCACAAACTCTACCCCAGAATCCTAAAGATATTATGTGTCTAATTCCATATGCTCAGTATATAATGTGCTCAAAAAGTAGCAGTAAAGATAGTAATTTTCCTACCTAATACAAAAGCTCCAAAAGTTCAAACTTTCAAGGGCCTGAAATAAGATATTAGCTCTCAGATGCTTGGCAGATCCTAGTTCTTAAATGTTAAGGATAGATAGAGGCCAAGATCCATCAGGGTTTGGACTCTATAGCAGCATGCCTCCATAACCCTAGTGACTTACTTTATTTTTGGACTCTGGGAGAGAACAGTCAGTCTAGGTGTGGATTGTGAGGGTTCTTTGAAAATCCTGTTAAAATGTTAGTTCTCATTAAAAGCATCACAAGGGAATAGTAGAATAGAATAGGGATTTAAGGTTTATGAAGCAAGTTCCTCACAGCCCTGTGAGACCAGCAGCACAAATATGACTGTTCCCATTTCTTAGACAAAGCTCAAAAGGTTGACTGACTTGTCCAAACCACATCAGCTTAATGGCTGGTATGAACCAAGACTACTTATATTCAGGTCTCCACATGTAGTGTTATTTCCACTAAAACTAATGACTGAAAGGCAGAACTAGAACTGGATTATTCTATAGTAAGCTAAATCTGATCCTAAGAATTAAAAAGTTGTATATAATACGTACAATCAATCTTATATACTCTCTCCACAGAATATTATTTTCCTTAATCATCTAAACCCAGATATTTCCCTTAATCATTTTAATCCAGATAATCTTTAGAATAAACAAATTTAAATTCTACTAGACTGGCTATATGATTACTCTCGATTACTTAATAATGATATGAATGAAAGTCAATTAAGTTTTTAATTTTTTTTCTGTACTGGTGATATGTGAATCTTAAAATGTCTTTACCTAAAGTGATATTACATATATGCATACAGTCCACTATTTCTCTTCAATAAAATATCTGCGACTAGTTCTTCAAGATTCAAAACAGCAAATGAGTGTTTTTTAATAATCTATACATCAGGAGGGCACCTAGGTCATTCAGCGGATTAAGAGCCAGGATTTAAGTTCAAAAGTGACCTCAGATATTTATTTCCCAGTTGGGTGACCTTATTGCCTCACCCTTACTTTTCTTCTGCCTTGGAATTACTTGATTCTAATATAGATTAAGTGTTTTAAATAATAATAATGTATGGATCAGCAAATATTTATTCAGCACTTATTATGTGCTGAGCATTGGGTGGGGTGCAAAGAAGAAATGGAAATGATCCCTGCCGCAGAGGACCTTACAATCTAACCCCAGGAAAACATACATATAGAAGTATATAGATAACAAGGGAATTAGTAGCTAAAGGCATCAGAATATGCTCAAGTAGAATGGGGGTTTGGGCTAAATCTGAAGGAAACAAGAGATTCAAAAGGCCAAAGATAAAAAAGATTATTCCAGATATATGCAGCTAGTGCAAAAGCACAGAGATGATGAGTACTGTACTATGTGTGAAGAACAGGAAGAATGAGTGTGTTAATATGCACTTTGGAAATCAATTTGTGAAGGGTTTTAAATGGCCAACATTTGGATGACACTGAAATTGAGTGAGTGGAACAGAAATGATGTTCAAAAGAGCAATTGGCAAATTCAAAGAAAGGGATGACTTGGGGAGGTAGAATTGTTTTGGAGAGAAGATGAGAGACCTTCAGGATATCCACCGAGAAGTATCCAACAAGCAATCAGTGACAAGAGACTAGTATTCAGGAGAAAAGATTAGGACTGGATATATACATCATATCACGGAGATGATAATTAAATGACCAACTAATGAATGTAATGAGGTCATCCAATAAAACTGGTTAAAAAAGAAAAGAGAAGGGGGTTGGAACAGAGCCTTGGGGTTATAAAGAATTTTTTTAAATGGTTGAAAAATTAGACCAAACCATATTAATAGTAGCCATGATGGACAACTGTAGTATTCATAACAATTTTAGACCCAAAATGGACTTCAGAATTTAAATTAGAATGAGGAAATGAAGTCCAGACAAGTGAAATGATTTACTCAAGGTCACATATAAGTAAGCAGAGTGCTCAGGTCCAAATGTCTGGTTTCATGGTTTTTTCTACTTTCCTACACTTCTTAGTGATTTGATCATCTGGCCAAGATGTTTTAAATAGCAAATACATTAACTACAGTTCTTATTAATTAATATTCACTTAGTATTCATATTTACTCAATCATTTTAATTAACACTAATATTCACCTAATGAATATTTAAGCAGTTCAAGGGAGAGATTTTGTTTCTGAGTCAGTTACTAAAACTGTAATAACAGCACCATTAAAGACTAGCCAAAGGGGGAGGGAGGCGAAGGAGGGCATAAAAGTATCAGATGCCAAATGAGCAATCACAATTTCTCTTTCTTTTTGTCCACCATATATCTCAAATTATACTATAAAAGAATGAGGATATATACACACTCTGAAATATTAAAAATAAAAAGAATAGCAAAATCAGATATGTATCATCCTTTTGTTAAATAAATTCTATAGTCAGTTTCTCTTCTTACATGGTCACAAGATAATAGTGGAAGCTCTAAACCCTTTAATTTAATTCCAGCTTTGTTCTATGGCCAGACACAAGCTTCCTTAACCAGTGACTCAGTTCCAACCATCAAAAACAAGAACATTATTCATGACAAAAGGATGCTACAAGAATGTCAGGATCACTTTTTAGTTGGTAGCATTGCTACTAAACAGAAATACATGTAGGAATGTTTAAAGATTAAGAAATAAGACCTTTTTTGAGGGGAAAAGAGGAATTTGCACAAGTATAATACACATGTAAAATAATCTTTCATAGACCTTGTTTTCTTCATTAGAATTTTTGTGGGAAGGGGGAAAGGAGTCTAAATCTGTGATTTAGTAGATACTGGGTAGAGGTGAGATGGGGGTGGAATTTCCAGTATTTTTTTTAATCTTCCACAGATGCAAAGAAACAACATTTAGGGAATTGTCTGGAAAACATGTGAAAGTCAGGATTTAAACAAAGATCTTCCTAACCCAAAGGCTGGACCTAAATCAACTATGGCAGGCTTCTTTCCATACAGTCTATAACATTCTTATCAGCATCTATAAATACCCTTACAAAAGGAGGTTGGGTCTGAGTATTGGGTTTAGTATCAAGAAAACCTGGATTCAAATATGACTTTTAATATTAACTAGCTTTGTGACCCTGGGGAAATCTTAATCTCTAGTTTCAGGCAACTCCCTAGTACTTATTTGCTAAGGAATAAATTGGTTGCCATCTGCATAAGTGGAAGGAGTCCCCATATAATGAGTTCCCAGAAGGAACAAAATCAGACACAGTATAAGGAACATTGGATTTAAAATCTGAGTTTGAACCTAGTCTCTACTGAGTAAATGTCTGGATTTGGGCAACTCATTCAACTTCTAAACTATGTATTCTAAGGTCTTTTCTAGAATATCTGAATTATCTTTTTTGGTGGATATCTAAACATCTTGTCTCTCTAAATTGTTTATAAGACCCATGAGGGCAGGCAGCATGTGATACATTTTAATTTAATTCGGCTCAACAAATTATTAACAACCTATGATGTGCAGTGTCCTGTGGGGAATAAAAATATGAATAACACACTGTAAGGAAGCCTATAATCTAGAAGTAGAAGGTAAGAAATACACTAATTAATGTAGTGTAATGGAAAATGTGTCACATGAAATGTTCAAAAAATTTCTATGGGAGTGCAGGAGCATAAAATCAGATAAGAGGGGTTGGTGGTGGTTGTAAAAATCAGGGTAGACTTCATTAAGTGACATTTCAAAGGGAAAAATTTTTACATGCAAAAGACATGAAGGGAAAATCATTTCAAATGGAGGAAACTGGATAAGTAAAGGTGAATAAAGGTGATGAGACAGAAAAACAATTCAGGGGGCAGTAAATGAATACTCAGATTTGGTGGGAGCATCATACAGCAGAACACCTCACTACCATCCCTGTCAAGAAAAACTAGAACCACATCCTTTAAGTTTACGAGAAATCAATCCCTTGGGATGATGAGGCAGACAGTATTTCTGGTCAGTATCTATGATGCAACTCTACCCTTCTTTCCTAATAATACCTCTTAGGGACTTGCCAGACAAGCTGATCTTCTGCCCCTGCGGGCACATCTATTACCTACAAGCAGGAAAACAAAGGAAATAAAACAAGGAGTCTGCACACCACCCTTTATTATTTCTATTTTCTTCCCTTTAGCATTATAAAGGATGATATTTATTCAGTTTTTTCATTTTTAATATCATTAAAAAACAGCTGCATATTTAAATGAATATGTTCTCAGTTATATAAGATTTCACCTTTTAAAGTAACTGGAGGAAATCTATTGCCCTACTCCATTGCCATACTTCCTCTATCACAATAATTAAGATGTTATAAAACTCTGAAATGCTATACTATCTTGTAAATTTACCATCACAGAATACTCTCATTTAAACAATTACATCTAGATCAGCAATTCTCAAGCTTTTTAGTCCTGGGCTCACTAGAAGAAAACTGGATTCTTATATGTGCCTTTACATTTAATCTGTTGCAATTTTGTTTTGATTGAAGTATATACAGAAAATCCAGCCTCATACAAATATGTAGTTGGAAAATGAAGGACTATTTTGATAGACAAAGTCTTAATATTTTTTAAAATGGAATTTAGAATTTTTCCTAAGGTGATGAAAGAAAAAGGAAAAAAAACTGCTATATTCTAAAATATTTATACAAGCTGTTTTTGTGGTGGCAAATAAATAGAAACTGAAGGGATATCCACCAACTGGGGAATGGCTGATAAAATATATGAGTGTAATAGAATACTGTTGTGCCAAAACTGATCACAAAAAACCTGGAAAAACATATATGAAGTTATGCAAAGTGAAGTGAGCAGAACCAGGAGAACACTGTACACAGTAACACCAACAATGTATGATGATCAACTGTGAATGACTTAACTGTTATCAACAAGGGAAAAGTCCAGGATGACATAAAAAAGGATTGTCATAGAAGGAACAGATGAGAATTTAAATGCAAATTGTAACACATCATTCTTCACTTTATTTCCTCCATGAATTTTTCTCTAATGGAAGCAATGTGTCTTGTTTCTTGTTTCAATATGACCCAACAGGGAAATACATGCTATATGATAATATTTATACCCCATATCCTATTACCTGCCTTCTTGGGGAGGGGAAGGGATGGGGAAAAAAAAAGAATCAGACATGCATTTTTTTACATAGCTAATGTGAAAATTTGTTTCTCTTGGATAATCAAATTTATAAACAAATATTTGATTGCTGCTACATTACACATTATATTGTTATATATAATAAAAATGAATGGTAACCCCCCCCAAAATGGATTTGACTTTGCAGACCCCTAAAAGAGTCTCAAGAAACCCACAGAATCCTTGGACCACACTTAGTTTTGTATCTTGTAATTTTCTCTCTACTTGTCTTATTGGTAATATAAATGAAATAACATGTGAATCACTTTTAAGGTCACTATAAGATGATACATGAGATTATGATTACCTATTTATTTTAGATTTCAGAAAAACTAGTCTGTACACATTAAAGAAGTATGAGGATTTGGGGGCTTGAAATCCCCTCATGTTTTGACTACTGTAAAAGGGCTGTATTCTAAAAGGTTGGCAACATGACAAGGAGTGACTCTAAAAAGTATTACATCTAGTGTTCCCCAAAAACATTTGTTTCATTTCTTTATTTTCATATTTAATTAAGCCATGAAATAGTGGAAAGAATGATGAACCAGGAATGAACAGAGACCGAGGTTCAAATGCCTCCTCTGGATTTTTTTTTTTGGAACAATGTCCAACTCTTCCATTCTTTAAGAATCTTTTCCAAATCTTTCATATATACAATCATTGACATGTCAGATCCCCTATTAGAAAGCAATCATTGAGTATAAGAATGGTTTTTTACCTTTTTAAAGTTTGGAACAGTGCCTGAAACAGAGTAAGCTTATTGACTCACTGACTAATTTCATTTCTATATCCCAAATGAAGATGTGTACATCACCTATCATGCTATTATTATTCCTATGCTATTTTTACTTTTAAAAACATTTCACAGAAAAAGTAGATTACTATGCATTGCTCTAATTGAAACAGTTTAAAATAAGAGTATAGTTTTAAAGCACTTGTCTAGCCTTTTCAAATGAAGACTAAAGTAAAAATAAAAATACCAATTCCCAATCATCTCTTTAGTATTATAACACAAGTAGGAAACTATAACCTGGTTCAGTGAATTCTCAGTATATAATATACAGTACAATAACGCCGGTCAGCAAATGATATTAACTATAAAATATAGCAACAAAAATGGGATAAATAGAATCTAATGAAATAATATATATTTCTCTTGACCTCTAATAGCACAAATTCACATTAGACTAAAGCATAAAAGGTATTTAAATTTAGAGAAAGACACGACAGCATTAGCTAGAATGCTCACTAGCATTTCCTTTAAAGATAAAAAAGGCATCTAGAAATACCTAGAAATGTCTAGAAATCTAGAAATTAATTAGGAGGCTAAAGAGTATAATCAGGGAAGTCTTGTATAGAAAATAATTAGTGAAGTAAGGGGTGGGGAAAGAAGCAAAGATGTAGGCAGGATACAGTTATGGTATGGCATGAAAAGGAAAAATTGCAGGATGGGGAGGAAGACAGATTATGCTGGAGACAATAAAAAGCAAAACTAGGAAAAGAAACTAAATTTGGCAGGAGATCCTAAATTAAGGGGGTTAAGGGAGGGTCAAGGTGGTTAAAATTCTTCAGTAAGGACTGACCTTAATATTAAACAAATATCATGAAATTATTTTAAAGGAAAATCACAAGTGAATTCAACTAAAAATACCTAGTTAAGTAAATTGTAGCTTCCTAATGGCAACCTACATTTTGTCCTGGGGACAGAGCATACGATATTATCACTTGGAAATTTCTCCAAGCAGCATGAACTAGCAAAAAAAAAAAATACCAGAAACAAACATGGTACTTGATCCAATTAAAACAATTGGAGAAGTCTTGAGTAATTTCAGGGTTGTATGGTATGGATAAGGAGAAATAAAGTCAGGCAGACAAGAAAATAGTATGGCACAAACTCAAAGGGGTTCTAAAAAGTAAAGTATCATATAAACTGGTAGGCAAACTATTTTCAGAAATTTTTATTTTGCCATATTGGGGTCTAAATTTTTTCCCCTCCAATGGGATTTCCTTTAAACACATTAAGAGAGCAATTAACATACTTCAAAACAGAATACCATTTCCTTCTAATGGCTGGGTAGCAAATCTGGGCTCAGCCATTACTGAATATATTATACCCTTTAATAACATACAGTATTCTTCCATTGCACATTGGGGAAGAGAGTATTATATCCAGAATGAAATTCTTTCCATAGTGTAGAGTCCAACAAAGTTCATACAATGAGAAATACCAACAATGAACGTAAAAAACTAATAGCAATCATTTTGTTATTTGTATTTATTAATCTATTTCTATCTCCAACACTTAAGCATGGTAAATGCTAAAACTTTTTTCCCATTCATTTATGGTTCTTTAGTCACTAAGACAAAAAGAAATTTTATGTTCCCTGAAATGATAATCTATAGAACAGCCTTTTCTTAAGTATCTTCAGCATTTTAACAATAAAGCCCATGAGATACACATTAAGCTGGGGAGGAGGAATATTCTTATAATATAAAAAGACCCCTGGATTTGGGGTCTATTGAGATCAATAGAAATTAAATAGCTTGCTTAAATCTGAATCCTAGGCTTTGCTATTATGTGGCTTTAAGCAAGCTATTTAATTTCTATTGATCTCAATTTTCTCATCCATAAAATGAAGGAGTTGAAATCAGTTCACTATAAAGTCCATCCCCAGTCAGCTCTCTAAATCCCAGAGTCCTAATCCTTAGCTTTATTCACAACAACAGCACATGACAGAAACACCTTTAAAAGTACTAAAATTACTTCCCTATCAAAGGAAATGGATAAAACTTACTACATAATCACTGTAAAAAAGCACATGCTTAAGTAAAATGTGTCCAAAAGGGGAGACTGAAAAACACAGGGAGCAATTAATATATGAGCATCAAAGAGCTATTACAGGAGCAATGGGCTAAACTAAGCATGTGCCAACAGTTGTATTAATAGCAGAGATCAGAGCCTCAACATTTTGACTAGTATGATTAGACTACTATACTAGGAAGACTCTTAAGAGTAAGCCACTATCAAAGTCCTACTTCAATTGTTCAGAATTGCATGGAAGTGACTCCAATTTCTTCAGTGATCATAGGAATGGAACAAAAGTCTCAGTGTAGCAGTGTGACTGAAGGGAAGGCACTTAAATCCCCTTTTGCCTCAGTTTCCTCATCTATAAAATGGGTATAACAAAAGCACTACTCACAGAGTTATTGCAAGTTTCAAATAACTATAATGCACTTAGCATAGTGTCTGGCACATAGTAAGTGGTATATAAATGTCAACTTTTTTATTATTATTACCTATTATCATGGCTTATAATCATCCTAATTTCCTCATCCAAAAAATGAGGGAATTAAGTCTAGATGGCTTCTTAAGTCCTTTCCATAGAGATGGTCCCTTCTGTAATATTCCATGGAATCTAGAATTCTAAAACTTAAAATACCTTTTTTTTTACCATTATTTATAATACCACGGGCCAGTCTTCTTTGCTTAATTCCTCTGCCTGGATTGTCTCCCTTGCTTTCTCACATACAAATTTTTCCATATTTTATCCATTCTTCCAAGATACAAGCCAAGAAAGAAGATATCATTTCTAACTTACCCCTGTAGGCCTCAGTATTTCCTTACTTATAAAATGAGAATGAGCAGGAAGATGTTTTGTAAGGTTGCCCAATTCTAGTCCAAGCTAATATTTTATTTTTTATATTGATTCATTGATCTTATTTTACATAGCTTATATTTACCTTTGCCCTGCTCATTCCACACAGCCATCCCTTATAGCCATAAATTCTTTAAGATAAAGAAAAATCAACAACTTATCAACATATTTTTTAAAAGTCTGATATTATTTATATGCAGTGAAACATATCTAAGGGCCTGAGAATGAGTAAACCACTGACTTCATCTTGTGATTCCATTCTGGAGCTAGTTCAGTTCCCTTTTTATTCAATTATGGGTCTAGTCCAAATTCTATCTTTCAAGAAAACTTAATTATGAGAATTGTGAGAAAATTTCACTGCACTGTTTGAACCTAGCCCTGTGCGATCCACCTAACTGTTGATATAGAGACCCTTAAATTAAAGAAGTAGGCAAGTTATGCAGACCAGAAACCAGGTCATATCCAAAGATGGATGCTAGGAGTTTTCCCACAATTATACATCAAGCAGTTCATGCTTTTTTTTTTAATTTTAAAATTTGCTTATGTTTGTTATGTCAAAATTCCCCCATTATCTTTCTTCCCCACACTAGAGAAGGCATCATTTGACAAAAAGACATATGTAGATATAAAACTATCTTGTTTATCAGTTCTTTGTAGACATAACACAAGTTATTCCTCAAATAATATTTCTGTAGTTCTACATAATATTCTCTTGGCTCTACTAGTTTGCCTCTCCATAATTTCATGGAAGATTTTTTCTTTTTTAAATTAGCCTGCTCATCATTTCTTACACCACAATAGCATTTCATCATAATCATTTGCCACAACTTGCTTAACCATTCTCCAAATGATGGGCATCCCCTCAATTTCCAAATTCTTTGCTACCACAAAGAGCCACTATAATCATTTTAGGATATAGAGGTTCCTTTACTTTTCCCCCAGATCATCTTAGGAAAGAAACAAACAGTGGTAGTGCTAGGTCAAAACCCATCTTATTTGAAAACAGGTACTGTTCTAGTTAATCAATTACTGTTTTCTTTTTGCTTTGATTGAAGATTCTTGAGGGAGTGGGACACCTCTTTATCTGATTTCTAAAAATTACATCTGTTCACTCTCCCTCTCCCAACTTGAAATGTCCATAATCTTTCCTCCAATTAGAAAACACATTACCTAATTTTACATCCTAGCTTATATCCTATTAATTGTTTGTTTTTAATACATAAAAATCTGCCTCCCCCATCATTCAGGCTCTAGTGCCAAGCTGAGGAGGCCTGGTCCCAATTTGTTATGCAATTGGCGTGCCTTGCTTAATAAACTGATATACTGAGAAGCTCAAAGCTTTGTTTCCTCAGTTGTTTCAGATTTCACCCGCCACAGACATCCACAAATTCTGTACTATTCTTGAATGTCTTCTCCCCAACAGGAACATAAGCTTCTTGAGGACCTAACTATGAGACAATGTCTATGTATACAGTGCCTAACAGAGGGCTATGATAGACACTCAAATACGCATTAAATTTAGAAAGATTTTTTTAAATGGTATTTTTGTCATAAACTAACAAACATTACTAGAAGGTGATTAATCCCCCTGTTTATAAAAATGACTTAAAAGTCCCAGGAAATGCCAAAAACACCTCTTCAAAACTTACTGTCCTTCCTGTCAGTTAACTACCTGTTTGACTTTGAAGACAAAATACATAAGCCTCCTCTGAGCCTTAATTTTCTCATCTGCATAATCAGGAGTTTGGATTGCTAAGGTTTTATCTACTACTAAATTTATGAAATTATGAAGCTATGGGTGCTAAATACTAGAAACATTGGTAGAAGTGAGCAAATGCCATTCTCAGAAATCAGAAAAAGAGATGTCCCACTTCCTTAGATATCTGTATTCAAACAAAATAACATAACAATAGGCAAGTGAACAATGATGAACAATGATGCCTACCTGGAGCAGATTAAGACTTCAAGAGTATAAACATGTCTAGGCATGGGCAAATGAGGAGGGAAGACAACTGAAGAAGGCTGCATTAGACTTTAGTGCCTGGAATATACTCCATTCCCGAGCTCCTAGCTATAAGTCTACTTCCTCACATGCCACTGGCCCCCCAACCCTAAGAGAGTACATATATGCCCTTGCAGTTATCCTGAGGCATGCTTAGCTTCAGATGGTAGATTTAAGAACCAAAGATGCTGAGTAATGAAGTAGGCAAGTCAAAACCAGAATGTACACGAATACCATCTGACAGAACAGGTTGAAATGAATCAGAAACAAAGAGGATGCCATTCACAGAAGATCTGCGTGAAGCAGGTGGTCAAAAGTCGAGGCAATCAGTCAAAGGCCAGGAATCTAAGAACTTAAGAGGTCAGGGTAGAAATAAACAGAACAAATGTGAGGAAGAAGTAAGGCAGCTGTTTTGCTTAGACAAACACTCAAACTCTAGAGATGGGACTATGAGTTCTTTGTATTCTTTTGGCATTCAGAAATCATTAGTCTGGGCTTTTCACAATATTCACATCAAAAGGAATTACAAATTACTTTCATAGTGGTGGAGTGAACTTAGAATTGAACTGAGAAGCAAAAGGACTGGGTTTTACACTATTAGGCTCTGGCTAATAAATTGCTAGGTGGCTTTGGGCTGGACTCTTGGCCACTACTCTTTTTATGTCATACCTCCCCCCAACAAACAAACTTTTCAAACTTTTCACTGGTAAAATACAAGCTTCAGATTTGGCACTTAAACTTCTTCACAATTTGGCCCTTTCCTACCTGCCTAATTGTCCTTTTACATTTTGTTCCCTACACTGCACTCGCTGTGCCCATTTGTCTAGAATGACCTACTTCTCCTCTCACACATACACTCTATCTCTAGACTCCATGTTTTTCCATTGGCTATCACCACTGCTTAAAATGTTCTTAGTTTAAGTGTTAAGTAGGAGTGTTTTCAGTTTGTTTTGTAAATTTAATTTAATTTAAAAATGGGCAAGGGAGGAGTTAATCTTATCTTAATAGAACTTATGAGCATAAGACATAATAAGGAATAATTTTTAGAAAGATAACTTGATGGTCCATACTAGAGGGAAAGGGGAGGTACTGATAATTTTTTTAAATAATTTCTATTTCATAAGAATGTATTCAGACTTTTCTATAGCTTTCATGCAAACAAATTACTAAAATTAATCTGTATTCTCTATCTACTACCTGGTAAATAAAGAAGTTGATTTAGAATTAAAAACTCATCTAAGGAGGCAGCCAGGTGGCTCAGTGGATTGAGAGACAGGCTCACAGACAGGCTCACAGTCCTGAGTTCAAATCTGACCTCAGACACTTCCTAGTTGTGACCTTGGACAAGTCACTTAATGCCCACTACCTAGCCCTTACTTCTCTTCTGCCTTAGAACCAATACACAGTACTGATTCTAAGACATAAGGTATCACTTTTTTAAATCTCATCTAAAATAAAACAATAAGTAGGTAAAAAATTGCAATAATTGTGGTAAAGTTATGATTTCTATTGGAGTGAAAACCTCTCTTATTTGAATGAACATTTACTGAATTTAATAATGATCAGTGGAAAATAAGAAAACAAATAGTATTAACCTTTGTAATACTGGTTGCAGAATAAAAGGGGGAGTAGGGGGGAAGGATGAAGAGGGCAAGGAGAGAAAGAGAGGGAGAAGAGTAGAGGGAGAGGGAGGAAGAGAGACATCTATGATCCCATTGCCATTGGAGACTCCTAGAGAAATAAACTCCCTCCCTCCAGTGTAGTCCCTACACATTTAAGAGTCTTCCTACAATTTTAGAATCTTAAAAAAGTTATCTAAAGTACTGAAAAGTTAAATGATAGTAAATCAAATAGCTGGAATCAGAATGGGAATCCATGAATTATAGAATGGTTAAATGAATTTTGGAATATTACTGCACAACAAAAACATCTGCTTCAGATGTAGAATCATTGATACAAAGTAAAAGTAGACACAATAAGGAAATATACACAATGGCAACAAAGTAATTTTCTTTGAAAATCCATAAAACTGAAGGATATATAATTACAATGACAAACTTGGTCCACTTTGAGAACTAATTTACTTAACTCCTCTTCGCAAGAAGCAGATGGAGAAAGCTGCATATACTCTGGGACATAGCTGATGTGAGCTTTTGCTGAACTTGCTTCATTTTGTTTTGAATCATTCTTGACTTCCTTTAAACCCTTGTCTTGCAATTATCTTACTATCTGTTTTTCCTTTATCTCCTTTTGTTTAACCACCAGGCATCTTCTAAAGGCCCCTTGGTGAAGTTCTCATCTGGGTTTCTCCTCCTCTCCATTAGTGACTTTATCTGTTCAAACAGCTTCAGTCATAATCCAGCCATAATCAAAATCTCTTTCCCAAACTGTAGTCAAGAAATCCATTTGCATGCATACATCTCTCCTCCTGGATGTCCTTTCAGTTTCTCAAATTTAACATTAATCCCTCAAATCTCAATTTTCCTCCACACTTTCTCACTACTATAGTAGGTTTATCCATCTTGCCAGGCACTCAAGTTTGTAACCTGGAAATAATTCATGACTGTGCCTTACTTACTGCTACCTTTCTTACTCAACCTCTCCTATCTGTTCAGTTGCCAATCTTTCTTTATTCTCCCTGATTTTGACCTATATCACTCCATTTTTATGATATTGTCCACAATATCCCTAACCTTCCATGTTAGAATCAATATTATGTATTGGTCCCTAAGCAGAAGAGAGAGGGTGTGAGGGTTAAGAGACTTGTCCAGGGTCATACTGCTAGTGCTCAAGGTCACATCTGAACTGGGTACCTCCAGGCACTAGATCTGGCTCTCAATCAACTGAGCTGCTTAGCTGCCTTGAAAGATGAAAGATGAGTTTCCTCATCTTTGAAATAAGAAAGAGAGGATTGAACTTGCTAGTTAATAAACCCCTTCCTAATTTAAATCTATGACCCTAAGATCCTATGACAAAGATTTCATGTTTAGAGTACCAACAGATAAATTAATTTATAGATTATCTTAAAACTGACCTATTATCTATCATATTAATTGTAGGAAAAGGTGCCACTGAGGCCTGGGGATCATTAGGTATTTTCTTTGAATCATTAGCAGCTGTGGACAACTTATTTGTGATGAGCTTCTTAATACTTCCAATGAGGAACAAACATTTTGTAAAATATTCTTACTTAAAACCTTTCTGGCCTACTACAACCTGGCAGGACTTGCTCTCAGCTGCTATAGACGTCATCTATCAATCTATCAATCAATTAATCTTCCTTCCTCTCTTCCCTTATTTTCCATAAGATTCTAAGGCAGAAGAGCAGCAAGGGCTAGGCAATGGGCATTAAGTGACTTGGCCAGGGTCACACAGCTAGGAAGTGTCTGAGGCCACATTTGAACCTAGGACCTCCCAGTCTCTAGACCTGGCTCTCAATACATTGAGCCACCTAGTTGCCCCTAGCCTCCACCTTTAAAAAAAAGAAAAGCTGACTCAACTAAGAGTATCACTCAGGAGAACAAAGAATAGGAACATGGTAGGTAGAGGACAAGGTAACATTAAGAACTACTAATGAAAAAAATATATAAGTAAAGGATGTTATCCAAAAAACGGAGAAGGAGCTGGTCACAAGGCATAAACAAAGAAGATACCCAATAGCAAAAGTAGTAGGAAGTAGACAAGGCAGCGAGAACAGAAGGGTTGAAGATGATGGATCCAGTGATAAGATCCTAGATCCATTTGATTAAGGGTTTTTGTTAGCTAGTTAACTGTCTGAGGCCGGATCTGAATTCATGAAGGTTATATATTGTGCCACCTAGCTAGACTTTGAATAAGAGACTATAGGCAACTTCTTCTACAACCTAAGCCATGCACTTGTGTATAATTTCTAGAGCATTTCTTCAGGCACAGAGATTAAGAGACTGTACAGGACCTTTGGCTAGAAAGTTCAACAGGGGTCCCCAAACTTTTTACACAGGGGGCCAATTCACTGTCCCTCAGACCACTAGAGAGTCAAGACTATCAAAATCTAACCCTAGCCAGGCAACAGTATACACAGTGCGGAATCCCCTCCCCCAGATCACCACTCACCATGCTGAGGTCTTCCATTGTGCAGCCACATAATCCTTCGCACAGAGCCTCATTCTAAAGTGCCACACAAAGGATTATGTCACCGGAATTAGTACTGTACATAAGTAATGCTGCGCTTTGTGGTGCCTCCACATACAGTGCTCCTCTCACTGACCACTGATGAAAGAGGTGCCCTATCCGGCTGGATACATGGCCTCATGGTCTCACGTGGGACCCCTGCTCAAAGACATCTACCTGACAACCATACCATGGCAATTCCACATTCTATTCCTATTTTCCCATGCTATGTTTGAGCAAAAAGTTTCAGATTCTCAGAATTTAATTTTGTACATGCTTATATCCCTCTCGGAGGACATGAATTGAGTAAATGGAGCTACAATCAACCCCTAATAAACAGCTAAAATATCCACTAAGAGTCTTGGTGGCAAGGCAAGAACCAGAAAGCAGATCTTCTATTTCCTAGATTAGCTACACCATCTCACCTCTCCACCACTTTGTCAGACATGTAAACATCTGAACAATGCTGGCGCACTGACATGAGAACTCCAGGTACCTGCTCCTTCAGTTGATTGAAAGGTCAATGGATGCCAACAATGTCCAGGTTAGACAAACAAATCTGATTAATTGGTTTAGTGTAACTAGGAACACAAGATATTTTACCAGAAGACTATAGTCATGTGTATTTCGGGAAGACTGTATCCACAAAAATCCATATAGTTGCCATTAATAACATACTTTGCTGCTGCTAACAACATAAAATGCCACTGAAAGCACAAAAGAATCAGAAAGGCCAACTCTTTACATTCCTAATTGGGTGGGCACAATAATCTTCATTAGAATACCTCCATGAAATGTTGGCTATTTACTGAGACAGATTGAAGGACTCCACGGGCAAGTTTTCAAGGGACACTAAAGATGTTGTTATTAATTTTTAAAGAGAAACTCATAATTACGTCAGCAGCTTTATTTAAATAGGGTTTGAAATCTAGCCTTGTTTAGGCTGCATATCAAGGTTTCTTTCCATTAGTTAAGATATGGCCTACAAAAGATTCTAGACCTACACCTACTTTATTTTGAACTAAACTACTGTTGAATACCAAACAGCTTTAAGAGTGAACTTAGACACCATCAAACCTCTGAGGCCTATTTCTCCATCTGTAAAATGAGGGAGTTGGACAATATAATACCTAAAATCTCTTCTTGCTCTCAAACCCAAGATTCCTTTTCTTTTTCTGCCCATCCCCAATGAATAACATAACCATTGGCTAGAATATCTCCCTGTTCACTTGGACCAATTAGCAGGTTGCTTATCTTTCCTTCATACCCAACCTATAGAAGAGGACAAGAGTCACCCCTATAACAAAATTATATTCTCCAATTTACTATCTGGGACACCAAGAGATAAAATGACTTGTCCCACAGGCTAAAACTCCGGTCTTCCAACTTGCTGTTTCAATTATGCTCAACTTAAAACTGCTCCTATTTCTATCATTTCTATATCCTATGTAGAATTTACCTCATTCCCTTTATTAATGGAATTTCTAAATCTCTAATTATACTACCCTGTCTCATCCCATCTTGTTGGGCCACAGTTTCCTCATCTTTAAAATGAGGGAATTAAAAGACTCCAAGAGCCCTTCCAGCTCTAAGCATATTATCTTATAGCAGAAAGAAAAACTAATGTGACTAAGACACTAAGAAAAGCCTAACACCATAACCTCATCTGCATAATGGCAGTTTTTTGTTTTGGCAAGTAGGATCACCAGGCATCCTATAAGCTGACCATAGAAGTATTAAGAATTGTATATAGCTGAAAAGAACAGATTATTGGTTAGTGGTTATAGTGGTTATATTATAGTGTTATTGGTCATGGGTATAATTAGCCATCCTTTACATGGGCATCCAAAGTAAAAAACAGATTCTAGCTGCTGGTGGTTTCCTTTAAACGTGTTTTAATTATAACGATGGCACCCTAACCTACTGCTCAGTCCTCCCCAAAACTGGGTAGAAGTTCATTAGTAGTTTCTTACTAGATAATACTAATATCCCCATTTTACAGATAAGAAATTACAGATTTGGGAGACCCAATGATTCACCCTATTTATAATGCTAGCAAGAATAGCTCAGGGACTTGAACCTAAGCCTACTGAATCCAGGATCAGTTCTCTGGGTCCACTATATTTTGCTTGTCTTCAGTAATCAAGGAAAGTTGTTATGGTGGATCCATTTCATTGTGACTGACAACATGCAAACTGACACCTTCCCAGGAAGCTTTCTAATTAAGAAAAAAAAAGCATATTGCAAGAAGGTAAAATATTTCATATACAAATGCAATATTACAAATGGACAAGAACATATCTAAAATGTTTATGAGAACATGATTACCAATAAACTGAGTCATTTGCTCATCTTATAATCATCTTGGAAGAGAAGTCAATATTACTGCTACTTACCTATAACCATTTATGTACAATTCTGTTTTTTCTCCCCACAGAGTGGCTGTTCTTTTTAAACAATGAAATAACACAAAGGAAGCAACTTCCCTTGCCAGTTTTTACAATGTTGAAGTTTCCCTAACATTCCTAAATAACAACTCTCCAATGATGATTGCACTTTGTTTCAATGACTATCACAAACACGCCTATTCTGTGAAGATGCAATCAACCTAACATGAGTAAATACTTGCTAGCAGGGTTCCACCAGTCAGGGTTCCCTAGAGGACTAGCAGACTGCTTCCAACATTGCCATTCTTAATTAAAGCCCTTTCAAGGGAAACTCCCAGGAGCACAGTGCCCCATTCCTTATTCTAGCTGCCCAAGCAAAGGAAGGCTGAGTGCTCCTGTGACCAACAAAACAATGCATCTATTCTTTTCATCTACAAGAAAATTTGTAACTATTATTTCTTAAGCCAAAAAACCTGTCCTTTGACCTACAACAAGTTTTCAAAAGTGAAAAATAAAAAATCCCAACTATCCAACCTCATAAAATCATCTTATCAGTAGAAATGTGAAGAATGTTAGTCACATTAGTTAAGAGGTTAAGAAAAGTTGTACTCACAAAAGGAGAAGGCTTGGTTTTTAATCTTTTAAACAGAGATCTTTAGGTAGCTTGAGAAAGAGCACTGTGTTTAGAGCAAGAGGACCCTAGGTATCCTTCCAGCTTTTACTCTGTGGCCCTTTGTTTAGGGTTCTAATCCTAGTTCTGTCTCTGTGACATTGAACAAATCATTAAATCTCTCTCTAGGCCTCCATTTTCTCATCTGCAACTAATTTCCTAGCACAGAAATGCCCATGCAAAATGTATTTAAAAACACTACACCATTACAACATGAAAATTTCATGGCAGTATCCCCCATGAAGTTTTCTTTATTAAATATATATAAAAATAAGCATATAAATATTTATATATTCTACATTGCAGACCAAGTATAATACTTTTATTTTAAACTGGCCAAATTAAGCTTGCCTGTAGGGTTTTTGGTTTTGGTTTTGCAAAAATATATGTTTAAAAGCACAATTCATCAGAAATGATTGAATCTAAGAATCAGCCTGAGAAAGTGACATTTGGGTCTGATAAAAATTTTAGTATTTCTATTAAAATATTTCTCCACTATAATCTTAGTTCAAAATAAGGCCAAAGACACTTAAGTTATGAGAGAGTGGCTAAAAGGTTGAGCCATGTCATCATAGTAAAATGGAAATGTGGAAAATCACTACAGATGCTTTACTCAGACCCAAAAGAATTTGGCCAAAATTACATAATTTACATCACATAACATAGAAGAAAAATTCCCATTGTTGCTTAGTTTGCATGTATATGTGTATTAGGACAGTCATGCTAAAAAAGCTTCATCAAGAACTATTAACCACTAAATGAGTTTTTCTTCCCATTTTGCAATTGAAGGATATTTTAATGGCTAATAGTATATTATGCCTAACTTTACAAAATCTTTATTCCTGGAATGGGTATATTATCTTTATAAGTATTTATTTGATTTAACTTTATCATAATTTTTATGTCTGTAATCTTTAGAGGAAAGAAATTTTTCCATAATCTATTCCTGACATATTCATAGCAACTTACTGCAAAAACTGAGATCCACAACATAATAGATTCTAGTTCCCAACAAAAAACAAGGGATTTTTTTTCCTTCGAGAGCTACAACTTTGGGAAGGAAGAACAGTGTGGGAATCATTAGTACTAATTGCTTATTAATGTCTCAGGACTGGAGAGCAATTAATAGTAGAGTTACTCCCTGGAAACAGAAAGATTATACTAATTGGAGTTCATCAGATACTCATCTATCCAGTAAGCACCCCAGAATTTTAAAAAAATCCTGGTCATGTATAGAAAGCCATGTTTCACTCATATCCAACTCTTTTTTTTATTTTTTTTTATTTTGGGGTATCTAGGCAAAGATACTAATTTATAATTTCCTTCTTCAGCTTATTTTACAGATGAGGAAACTCAAGCAAACAGTGACTTACCCACCTATTAAATATCAGGTCAGATTTGAACTCAGAAGATGTCTTCCCTGACTTCGGACCAGGCACTCTATCCACTTCTTCACCTAGCTGCCCCAAGGATAAGAGAAGTTTATAACCAAACAAAGAAGAGAGGATCATGTAAACTTTACCTAAAAATAAGTTTAGATTAAAAGGAAAAGAGCATTACAGTAAACTTCTCTGGTCTTCTTTTTTATTTAAAGACATATAATGGGCCCCAAATGTCTCAGCATAGTTTTAAACTTTTATAGCTTAAAATTGACCTAACACTTCTGGAAAACCTACGCCTCAGAGATCAAAATAAAGAAAAAAGACCCTTTTGGTACAAAAATATTTATAGCATCTTTTTTATAGTGGGGGAAAAAACCTAGAAACTAGGAAAGTGCCTATCAGTTAAGGAATGGCTAAATAAGTTGTGGCATATTAAGTAGATGATTTCCAGAAGATATGGAAAGATTTAAATGAACAGATACAGAATGAAGGGAGCAGAACCATAACAATTTAAAATATAACATCAGTTTTATAAAAAAGAAAAAGATGCATTTTATAATTATGATAAATAATAAATATATTAGTTCATAGAAAGAATGCAGAATCAGAATGCAAATAACTTTTGACTAGAAATAGGGTTTTAGCCTAGCTCCTGGAATTTGCACCTCCACCCAGAACTGAAATTGTTAGAAGGAACTTAACTCTAAAAGAATTCTGGATCACCTTACCAGGGTAAGCTGATACAAGCCTAATCTTAAGTATATATTTTTCTCTCTTCTAACTTAAAATCTACTGTATCTAGAAAGCTTCCTTAGTGTACATGGATGGTCCTTCATTTCCTCTGCTCCCTAAAGTACATATAGGACTGAAGTTCAAGGATCTCCCTTGTGCAGACTAAAGACTTGTTCTAATATATACTCTATTAGTTCAGATTCATTCAGATTGACAAAACCAAAGAATGACTGTCAATTTTATTACAATTTTTTCTTTTTTTTCACCTAATGGGGTGAGAAGTAGGAAAGAGCAAAATTAATTTCTGTTAATTTTTTTTAAATAAAAGTTGAAGGAATGCTACAGATGTGAAATGTTCCATGGAGGTCACTGTAATGGCATCAGTTTTACATAATTGTTTTAGTTTGTTATGAGACCTCTCAAGAAATCAGTATAATCTGTAAATGTTTATAACATAAAAACAAAACACATCAATAAAACTTTCAAAAAGAAAAAGCCAGAAACCATGGTGTGTCCTTGAAGAGAACCCACCATTCCTACATAGCTGAGTTGGATGAAATATTCCCCAAACATTAATTTCCATAACATAGGCAGAAGGCCCATGCTAAGCTATGTTAGGGAATAGATAAGAAATACTAGAGACACATTTGTACCCTCATTTTGTCAGCACAAATTTAAATGTGACTATTATGGAGAACCTCACTGATCTTTTTAATTACATTTTAAGTGGACACATAAAGTGAAATCTTGGAAGATAAGCCTTAAGTAGAAAACATTTGAAAAGCAAAAAACTGACTAAAATTCATGATACAGTTTACTTCATGTTTATACATGTGCACATATGCAAGCTTGTATCTGTGTTAGGAGATAATGTTAAGATTTGTTTCTAAATCACTCTTGAATTTTTAATAGTTCCACCTGTTGGTTATCACTGAATTGTTCATTGCTACATATCTAACTGAACTTTCCAAAAAGCAGTCTACTTTACTGTTGTTTGAGGGAGTAGGGGTGGATAGAATGGTGCGGTGCTTTTCATTATCAAAGAATCATAGATTTGGAGCTAATATCTAATCCAACCCCTTCATATCTCAGATGAAGAAAAGTGAGGCCCAAGAACCAAGTAACTTGCCTATGGTCAGGTATTAAGTGACAAGAATCAAGATATAAACCCAGATTCTCTAATTGCTTGGATCAGAATTTGTTTGCCTGAAGAGTGAGCAGTCCATTTACCTTGTAAAAATTAAAATTAATGTCAATAATTAAAATGTTATATATTTAAGGGATTTATTAGTGATCATTAGAAATCAAGGAATAAAGAGGAAACAAATAAAAACCACGTGCCCATGGCTGATCAGCCAGTTCAAATGCCCGCCTTACCACCAACCTTAAGTTGTTTTCTCAAGGGTAAGCTGGCCCTAAAGTATGTGACCTAGTCTCAATGCTAGTGAATGGTAATAAATCAACAACTGAGAAAATAGCACCAAAATTATTTTTTTTCCGTTTTCTTTCTTTCCTCCATTACCTGCAAGCACTACATACTTTACTCCAGAGATGAAACTAGAAGGTGTGCTTTATCTTCATGATAGTTACAATGCTGGTTAAATTAATTAAAAATAACAATGGGTTGGCTAAGGTGATGAATGCTATTTGTTAAGGAAATTCATAGCTATTATTTTAATAATAAAAATATTTAAAATATTTTGATTATATGAGGAATTCTGAGCATCCCATGCTAGACAATGGTACTTTACGTCCCTTTCAACCCACTGGAAATCCCACTGACCAACAAAGAAAGCTCTTCTAAGCCTTTCCATTCCTTCTCAAATGTGTCATGGCTTCCCTTTCTTCCCCCCAAATCTCTCAACTGAGAACTTTGCCTCATATTCAACAGAAAAAAAAAATGAAGTCCACTCAACCTATGCTTCCTCTTTCTTATCTCCTGCTTTACCCATGTTACCTGACTGCCTTACACTCCTGTCACTCTACCTGTTCAAGTGATCCCATTCTATTCAGTCTCCTCCAACAAATTGCTCTCTTGTCATTCCTACTCTATCACTTATTTTCCATCTATGTCCACTGGCTCATTCCCTTTTACCTACAAACATGTCCCTGACTCCTCCATCCTGGGGGGAAAAAAACCAAACCTTACTTGATCCTTTCATCTCTGCGATCAGCCTACACTCTTCTACCTTTTGTAGCTAAACTCCTCCTACAATGGGTAGACTTTCTCTCCTGTCACTTTAATATTTTACAATCTGGCTTCTGACCTTCTGCCACCAAAATTTCTTTCTACAGCTATCTCTTGGTTGTCAAATCCAATGCCTCATTCTCATTCTACTCATTGACCTAATACTTGATCATCCCTCTCCTTGGTACTACCTTTTTTCCAGGTTTTGAGAACACCACTTTCTCCTGATCTACCTACCTTTTTAATTCAATTTTCTTTCTTCTTTGCTTGATCTTAATTCAGATCACTCCCTCTATCCGTATTCTTCAAAATTCTGTCCCTGTTCTCTTTAGGTGGTGATCTCATCAGTTTCCCTTTATTTATCATCCTACACTGCTCCAAACTCTATTGTTCTCAAATTTGTAGCTCTTTTTTTTTTATTCCTAGCCCTTAGTTTAGAGCTGGACACTGAGCAGACAATTAAATATTTATTTGTTGATGGACATCTTGTTGGAACAGGTATTAGTAAAACCATAAAGTCACCTGAAAATAAGAGCTAAGGGTGAATCACTGAATCAGTTAATACATGCACTGAGCTGTAAGTCTTTTTTTTAAAGTACCTTTCTAAATTAACTATGTTACATAGACACTCATATCTCCACACAGTCACTAAGAATCTGTTTTCCTAATTGAAATATCTCTCTAGAGGGCAACTAGGTAGCTCAGTGGACTGAAAGCCAGGCCTAGGGACAGGAGGTCTTGGGTTCAAATTGGGCCTTAGATACTGTCTGGCTATGTGACCCTGGGCAAGTCATTTAACTCCCATTGCCTAGCCCTTACCATTCTTCTGCCTTGGAACCAATACACAATATTGATTCTAAGAGGGAAGGTAAGAGGTTTTTTTTTGTTTGTTTGTTTTTTAAATAAAACCCTTACCTTCTGTCTTGGAGTCAATACTGTATATTGGCTCTAAGGCAGAAGAGTGGTAAGGGCTAGGGGATGGGGGTCAAGTGATTTGCCCAGGGTCACACAGCTGGGAAGTGGCTGAGGCCAGATTTGAACCTAGGACCTCCCCTCTCTAGATCTGGTTCTCAATCCACTAAGCTACCCAGCTGCCCCCAGAAGGTAAGAGTTTTAAGAAAAATGTCTCTCTAGAATCCCTTGAGTGCTACTATAATACTATTAGAATTGTTTTTCTGCCCAGGAATACATAGAACAATTATCATTTTCTTCCTTAAAAAAAAAATAGTTTAGGTGCTACACATCCCAGTTGAAAAAAAAATTTCAAATATCTATTAACATTTCAACTGGAATAAATGAAGCAAGGATAACCCTCAATCTCTTTCCTCCTCTCTCCTCACTCTTCTCTTCAACTCTTTTACACCTGCTTCCTCTCTTTCTCTCCACTTTTCACTGCTCTTGGCCCCCCATTCTCCACCCTCAGCTCTAACTGAGGAAATGGGGGTGTGGGAAGGGATTCTTTAGACCTTAAACATGTGTTCAAATGGCCTAGACCTCTCATTAGTGTTAATATTGTGAAGGAAATGAATAAAACCTGTGTTGAGTATGGTTAAAATATCTGCTCCCCAGAAAGTCACTTAGGAGGTCAAAAGAAAGGGAATAGAAAAAAATGATATTAGCACCCTCAGGGTTTTATTCAACAAGATAAACCCAGAGATTCTATCTGGAAGGAAGCTTCCATTATCTAGGAGCCTCGCCCACCAGGAAACTCAGATGGGATAAAAGTAGAGGAAACAACCACACTAGACAAACCTGATCCTTGGTAACTCCAAGGGTTACAACCCCTAGGTTTAGAAGTTCTGAGGTGGTGTTCCTGTTACTCAACCTCCCTAGTAAAAGCAGCCTCACCAGATAAGTCTTCCTCAACTGCCTGCCCTAAGGCTGTCCTAAGAATGTCTCCCAAAGTTCAGTAGATTGCTAGCCACTGGGCAAAGGCCTTTAATCAGATACTAATTAAACTTTTTATTGACTAGCCTCCAGTACCAAGTTGAGAAGAATTACTCTTCAGAAAGACCCAAGGTAGGATGTATTCATGGAGGAATTTCAACAAGCATTCACACTTACATTGTGTTTCAAGCACAGAGTGCTTTCCTCACTACCTTTAAAAGTAGATAGACAAAACTTACTAAATAAGGGTTGCATTGCTACTTCCATCTCAGATCTGGGACTTAAAACAAGTCTGCTGACTCCATGACCTACTCCCACATTTCACCAAATCTCCTTGGAGTTCATTTCAAATCAAAGTGGAGACTTAAAGATATGCAGAAAAAAGGAGAACTTGTTTTCATTCAACTCTATCAGATGTTTTATGCTTGCCAGTAAAACAGGGTTTGCACAATTAAAATGTTGACACTGCAGGTTGAGCAAAGCGAGTAACTCCTATAAAAAACATAACATATAACAAGAAATGCTGCTCACATTTGCACCACACAAAAGATCTAAAGTTAATTGGCTAGGAAGATGGTTAAATGATAACCAGAAGCAGCTTCAAATTTCACTGTCCCTCTAGTTAAGTCACATGCTAGGGGCACCACCAAGTTTATTAAGTATTCTAAAATATTTTTGCTATTTGCCAGGTATTTCTCCATCAGGTCCAGATATTTCTCCACCAATTATGCTATGCAAAATAGATGGTTAGCTTGTCAAGACCTGTAACCTATTTTATCACACTGTAATTTGCTGCCAACCTACATAATAACAGAGAAAAAAATGTGTTCTTCTCCCTTAGTTATGACTGTCTTAACCATGACCACCACACCAAATTGCTTTAAATTTGTTTCTTTCAGTAATCCTGGAAATCGTTTGCTATAAATTTATCCTGAGCTCACTTGGGCCAGCCCTGATGGGCAATTATGTTATGGGCATGGAAGGATACCCTTTGGGGTTTGGGAAGGATGCCTTTTGCAAGCATGCAATGACTCCAAAACTTAGCTTAAAAACAAAAAGATTTATTAATTTAGAAAGTAATGTTGAGAGTGGCCAGGAGGATAGCAAGGTAGAACAGCAAGATGGGGAGCAGTTCCCTGGGAGGACAGCATGAAAGTGTCAACTAGAAAAAAACGCAGAACTATTAAATAGTCAAAAATCACTCTTTAATCAAGGGAAAAGGGGTTAGTGCTACTAATGCGACAACAGAGCTGCTTTCCAAGACTGCACAGTCTGGATGCCCTGGTCACTAGCCCCTGGGAGTGCCACCGACTCAGGATGGGCTCCAGGGAACAAAAGAACTTGGGGAACCTATATACCACTCTAGATGGCCTGGGGGATTTAGGATTAGAGGGACAGTTGATTGACTTTACAATGGTGAGAAAGGAAAATGAGGAGTTCCAGACAGGAATAATAGTGAGGGGCTGGTGCCCTACAAAAGACACAAAAGGGAAAGACTCAACCCAGGGCTGGGTCACCTTGGTAATGGACCTTACACCTTAGCCTAGGGGGAGAAATCATTGGGACAAAAGGGATGCTTAATATTGGATGGGATTAGCTGTTCCCACCCAAACTACCAGGAAGTTCACTGTCTGGTGAAGAGGGACCTTTCCCTCAAGGGGAAACCTCTCCAGTGACAAGGTCAAAACCTGGGGTTTCTACACTCAAACTAAATAAGCTGGGGATCTCTATATTTCCATGTTGACAAAAGGAAAGGCTGTTCCCCCCATGACATCGGTTCTGGGGATTTTATACATTCTTCACAACAGTTAGTCACTCAGGCATGAGGTGGGGTGATTGTACTGGGGGGTCTGCCTGGGGACATAAAGATTCCTTAGTTTTAGGGGACAAACAGATGTCTGATAAGATCAAGGTGTGGTCTGAAGGTGCATCTTTCTGATCATCTAGAGGACAATCATAGGAAGATAGTCATCTCAGGACCCTAGGTGGGGTCATTCGATGTTTTTAGTCTCAGAGTTAGAAAAACAACAAGGGAGTTCCCTTGACAATAGTTCGCCTGGGTTTCTGGGGTACAATGCCCATGTCAATTAGGCATCTCATTTGCACCGCTAGCATCAATATTCAGTTGTATTCTGTCCCAAAGGTGGCATGGAATGTTGTACCCCCAAATTATAGAAGTGTTTCAGGCCAAACTGTAAGCAGGAAAATTACTTTGCTACCTTGTATTCTTCTGACTACTAACCCTAAAACATAAAAAACTCCTGAGAAGTCCCTGCTCTATCAAAGGCAAAGTCCCCTGAGAGAGTTAGTCTCCTTGGATCCTCTGGAGATGAACAGATACATTTCCAGGCTATGCTTTGGGTAAGGCTATGAGGGTCATTCCCTGTGTCTTCAGGACATACGGCATAGCTCTAACCCCAGTCAGATGACCAACCCCCCTCAAGTCATATATGTTGTAAAGAGTATAAAGACCCCAAAATTGATGTCCTCTAGAAGGCAGCTTTCCGTCCATGCTGTCCTCTTGGCCAATTCAACATTACCTTCTAAATTAATAAATTTCTCTTTTTAATTTTAAGCCAAGTTTTGGAGTTTTGCATTCTTGCAAAGGGTGCCCATCCTGAACCCCAGGGGCTCACCTCTAGCCCCCCACAACAATGAGAGTTACCGTAGGGAAAGGAGTGAGATTGTAACTTAACTGTCTATTGCAATTCTATTCCAATCCTGAACTTCTCAAGTCTTTCTTCTAAAAAACTAATTGTGGGAAAAGGAAGTTTCTAATCAAAATACAACATAGTAGAAGGCTTTTAAAAAATTCAATGCATGTAACAAATATCCTTCTTAAAATTAGCAGTCAATTTACCTGTTCCTTTTGTTGTGTCCAACATAGTGCAACAGAAAAAGCTTTGGATTTGGGTTAAGAGAACCTGGATCTTACATATCATAAGCTGTTATTATTTTTAAAATTATTGTATGACCTTACACAAATTACTTAACTTGCCTGGCCCTCTCATTCCTTTGACTGTAAAGTAAGAGGGTCAAACTTGATGATGATCCCTTCCAGCTCCCAATTGATTATTTTAAAAAATAGAAATCAACAACTGTTTTAATTTTGTATAAAGAACAGTTTTCACATTTAGCCCATGACTAAATTACACATCTTCCCTGTATATAACATACAGGTGGCACCAGTGATTTGGAAATATTACTACTGGTATAAACTGGGTTAACTTCCCCTCCCTGAGGCATTAACTTCTTCAGATGACTGGATGACCTCTTCCAATCTGAAATCTTTGATTCTACTATTCACAATGTATTGTAGAGACTTCTATTTTTCTGCACTGCAAGTGAAGGAAAGTGAGATTTCTTTTCCCCACCGTTAATAGAATCTCTTATCAGTCCAACTATGAACTTAGTTCCCTTGCCTGGATTCCCAAAAATGTCCAAAGGATTGTCCTATTGTACAGATGACCTCTGTCTTTTAGTTCAGAATGGACAGGATTACAGCTCAGGTTAAATAAATGACTCATCCAAATGTCTTCTCAACTATCCCACTCAATAAAATGGTTTCAACTGGATTCTTAGCTAATCTTTCAGGGGAGTGAAGAATCCTGTTTACAATACTAACGTTTCCCCATAAGGTCTGAGTCTCATTGAAAAAGAAATGCATAGAGTGAAAGATAGAATGTATTAATCTTATATCAACAAAAAGAAACTACTCATTTAAAATACTACTAGTTACTATGTTTCTTTAAGAGAAGCATAGAACATTTGTGCCTCAAGTAAATTGTTTTGGAAGCCAAGTAGTAGGAACACTAACATATCAAAGGAAGAGATTTGAACAAAAGATCTCCAGGGCTACTGAGGAAAACGCAAGGCCATAATAAACCTCCATCAATAGGGCATTATTCACTGAGATTTGGTAACCAAGAGGAACCTCAGGACCCATTGTTACCTCGGAATTGTTAAGATTTTTTGTTTGTTGGCCCCAGGAAAAATGAGTCATGGAGGAAGATTCAAGAAAAGTCTTATCAAGTCAGGTTTGGAGGATTTAGTAAACAGCCAGGAGGTCACTCAACCTTTCCCCAAGTCAAGAAGATAAAAAAGTTCCTCACCTTTAGCTTACTGACCTCACTTACTCCAAAAAGCCACCTATTTTCTTAAGAAAGCAAAAACTTTCTAAAGCAAGTATTTTAAACATTTTTGTTTGTGTTATGAAGCTTTTTGGCAGTCTGGCACAGTCCTTCTTAGAAGATGCCATTCTGTATCAAATGTGTTGGCAAAAGCAAACAGGACACTTGACCTTTTCTTTATACATTTGGCCAGAGTCTATGAATGTGTATGAACCCCAAAGTTATGCAAACAAGGTCAATTTAAAGGCTAGTGTTCCAATTACAATACACTGAGTTGTCTACACACAAATTTGCCATAGGTAGAAGGCTAGCAAAGTGCCAAAGAAGTGTGCTTAGAAGTTTCCTTTAAAATATGGTGCTCTAGAGGATTTCACAGGTCTGTTTTTTGCTTTAGACTCACTTTTTTCCCCCAAATGGCTCTCATGTAGAACATTATGCTTGTTTAACAGAATAGAACTTAAGTAGTCTGTCCCCCCCAAGAATCAAACTTAATTTACTCCTGGCCTTCCTTCTTTCCTTCTCTTGAAGCAACACAGGAAACTTGGGTTCAGAGAGCTGGGATTGAATTTTCTTAATCCAATGTAAAACTGATTTTTATTTCTCCCACAATCTCTTAAGATTGGTTTTCAGTTTGTTCAATGAACTGTACTGATTTTCAAATCAAAATGAGTGCTTAGTTATGGTTCAAGTAAGAATAATCATTAACTGTTATGTGTATAGCACAGGGTTTTAGTTTGGTTTCCTATAAATCATTCATTTCCCATTCATAGTCCCCATTATTTTTCTAACTCTTGTGGATAACATCTTACTCATCTCCTGTTCCCAGAGCTTTACAGAAAAACTATCAAATTTTATGGAAATAAGGTCAGATATTTTAATACTTTTAAAATCTAAAAGCAGTTTTCTTTAACAAAAGTTTTTTCTCATGTTAGATTTCATGCCTCCCAAGGCCCAATTGTTCATTTTCTAGCAACCAATGGAGTGCCTCTCAGTTTTATAGTTACTTAAAGATTTTTCCAGTCTGGAAGCATCTACCCCACAGGGTGTGTTCAGCATGGTCTTTGAAAACCCAAGGTCATTTTCAAGCCAAAATTAGGCACCACTGTATAGAGAGCTTGGGTGATTACCACCACTGAAATGAAACAGGGACATATTTGCTTCAAATGAGGCTGTCATTACTAAATTTTAGGACATCTCAAATTTTAACATCCAAAGGATTTAATTGTCTAAAATTTTCCATTCCACTCATAAAAGATCATTTCAGTACCCAAGTGGTCAATTTAAAACTATTAAATATGATATAATGAGTCAGATAGCTCAAGTTCAAATCCAGACTCTGATAAGACCAATGTAAATTTGGACAGGTCAATTAAGGTCCATGGGTCTCAGTTTCCTCATAAGTAAAATGAGAGAACTATACAGGATGGTCTCTAGGGATCTCTTCCAAAAGTCTGTGATTCTATATCTGCAGCCTAGTGTTTTCAAGAGTTGAAATCAAAAGACCTGGATGCAAATTCTAGTTTGGTTTCTTTATGACTCTACCCCTCTTTGAACTTCAGGTACTGGAAATAAGGGAATGGAGTCAAGCAAACTTCTTAACCATTTCCTCCAACTCTAAAATCCGGGATCAAGTTAAACTGAAAAGTTGTTGGATTTTTTTTTAATAGGTCACAATTCCTAGCACAAAAGGATTAAGATTTAATTTAAGAATGTTAGCAGTAATATATAAACATTGATAACAGCACTCATCATAAAAATACAACTATCTCAAATATTTCCATAACAATGAGGTTTTATTATGCCCTAGAAGGCTGAACTTGAGAACCATGCCATGAGACTAAAAGTTTCCATCTTCTGCCAAGTCCAGGGAAAATGTAGTCTAAAATTTTCAAACATAAAAGAGTATCTCCTATATTTTAGAAAACTCTTCCTCCCCTACTCACTCCAACTCCATTCCTCAAACCCTTCATCTTTGCTCCATTGTTTTTTAAAAGACAGAACTTTAAAATCCATGCACACATTCCACCACCACCACCACCACCCTTACTTAAAGAGTTTAGGCAGTATAAAGGATTACACTTGGAAATTAGGATTTAGTTAGGGTCATTGATAAGGGGAGAATTATTTTCATTAATTCTTTTATGGGTTACTTAGGGCTACTATCACATTCCTATTTGAAGAATTCCCAGGCATTATGGGATAAATGCCAAACTAATAGTAAAAGGAGCACAGTAAGAGCAGTAAGTATGACCTAAGGTAAGACATTTAACCTGTGACTCACTTTAAACATTTATAAAATGAGATCATATTGGATGGGTTCTAAATGCATGATCCAATTATCATCTGATCCTAGCTTTGTAACCTCAGACAAGTAGCTACTCATCTTAAATTGCTTAACTTCATCTCTCAGGCCTTCATTTTTTAATTTGTTTTTTTTTTTTTATGAAGGGATTAGATGCTCTGAAGGATCCTTTCTTGTCCTAAATCTTAAGATTCTAGGTCTGGTTTCCACAGCCTAACAGGTCTTTCCAGGCCTCTGATTTCTCCCTTTTCAAATACAACATTGTGGAAACTGCCAAAATAATCTTTTGGCAAAGCCACCTTAAGTGACTGGCTCTCTATTGCTCTTAAAATAAACTCCATAAGACTGGAATTAAGGACCTTTCACAATCTGGCAGCATTCTAATTTCACATTCTCTACAATTCCCAGCTAAATTCAGGCAATACCACCTTTCACATGCTTGTATTATCAGCCACACCTACTCCTTCCTCATTTTTGGCCTTCCAGAATCCTTAGAATACTTTAAAAGATCTGCTAAGTGATTTGTCCTAAATAGAACCCAACATAATTCTAGTTTATCGATAAATCTTTTATGCCTATGCCTCCTCAAATTTTCCTACAGCACAACTGTGTAGCCTTGGGCAGGTCATTTAACCTTGGCCTCAGTTCCCACAAGTAAAATGGGTATAATAATAGCACCCACCTCCCAGGTATGCATCAAGAAACAACATTTGTTAAGTGTTTAGTTTGGTACATTGGAGGTATTTAGCAAATATTCATTCCCTCCCTTCTTTCGGTGATAATTAATCCCTAGAAGAGACTTATTTCCACTAAGAATATAAAGCTCTTTTAAGTGGTGGTACATATCAGTCATTTACTAAGCTGTGTGACCCTTGGCAAGTCACTTAAAAATTACTCGAGTGAAAGAGAGGGACACAGCATAACCCTAAATTCGTGCTCCAAAAATCCCAAGAACAAAAAGTCCATAGAGTCACAATTTCAGACACACCACTTAAAAAAAAAAATCAAGATTTTCAACCACTGAAAAGGTTACAGAAAGCTACTTGGTAGGGGAAGAGTATATCAACTAGATTTTGGGGAGCCCTGAATTTGCCCCTGTCCCAAGAGAACTCACCCTGAGGGAAGTCCTAGACTCATCCATTTCAGACTGAATAGACCTTAAAGTAATTAAGGGTCCCAGTTCATGTGGGACTAGTAGACCTAATCAAATGTTAGGTACCCTTTTGACCTAGTAGTTTCTCCCATTATATCAAAGTCCTCTCCCAGGTAGCCCAGCCCTAGGCTGGACCTTTCCCTTTTGTATCCATGGTAGAGTATCAATCTCTCCCAGATAATCTGCTCTTGGACTTCTCATTTCCTTGTAGCCATGTAAAGCCAATCAATCATTCTTCCCTGTCCTTAATTCTCCAAAAGGTATATAAGATCCCCAAATTCTATTCTTTGTAGTATCTTGCTAGCATTGATCCTCCCAGAGCCCCAGAATTCAGTCCCCAGGATTCCAGCGCTTGGCTCAGTGTGGCCACTGATTATCAAGGATCTATCTCTTTCCTGATTAAAGACTTGGTTTTTATGACTAAATTGGTAGGTCTGTGTTTTTCCAAGTTGACAGGTAGAATGAAAGTCAGTAACATGGATGGCCAGGACCAGAAAACTGCAAGGTCTATGGGGGACAATGAGATAGACTTAAGATTTCCTAGCTTTTTCATAATGTAAGAAGGTATCAAAAGGTAGGGATCTTTGTAGATTAACTAGGTCTCCACCAGTGTCTAGCTGTGTTAGCTAGGTTCTTTAGACTGAAATAATTTCATCTGCAAAACACATTAGATTAATTTTTTCTCTAAAATCCATTCCACTTCTATTTTTTAGCCAAAATGATCCCAGTACTCTCCCTCTATAGCACTGCTTTCACTTGTAAACCAATTAAACTATATTTACAATAACTTTTCTGCATCTGGGGATGAGTCAAAAGCAAACATTTTCTCAGTCATTTAATACCTGGACCTTTTCTAATCTGACATAACTTAACAGCAAGAAGTGCCCCTGCTCCTCATTAGGACATTCTTCAAAAGCAGGCAGCATTACATGAGACATTCTTCTAAGAGTTACTTAGGGTTGCTATTACATGCCTATTTGGAGAATTCCCAGCATAAAATACCACTTATAGTACCTAAGAATTTAACAAGAAAAAAGAATGCAAGCATTTAAAGCAGGTTCACTCCTTGTATTCTGGGAGAAAAATGGAAGAAAAAAGATTAGATCAACTGATATTTGCTATTTTTGTATGACAAATGATGTACCAGGTTTCATAATGATCTACTATTGCTTTATTGTATTTACTTACCTTGTTTCAAATCAATTTATCCAACATGCACCCTATCATATGAATTGGTACATATATCAAAGCATTTCTACATTTCCTTAAGATCTTCATGTCACTTTTAGATCTTTACTCATTTGATCTTCACAATTGTATTGTTGTTAAATCCTTGTGTCTGACTCATTAACTTCATTTGAGGTTTTCTTTCTGGAGTGATTTGCCCTTTCCTTCTCCAGCTCATTTTACAGATGAGCAGACTGAGAAAGAGTAAAGTGACTTGGGCAGGACCATAGAGACCCATGTTTTAACACAGGAAGATGAGTCTTCCCGACTCCAGGTCCAGCACTTTATCCACTAGCTGCCCCAATATAGGTTCTATTAGATGAGGAAATTGATGCTGAGAAATTAAGTGACTTGACATGAGTCACAGAGTAACTAAATTGTCTGAAACAGGATTTTATATATGGAGACTTAATACTCTTTCAATTCCTCCAAGGTATCCTTCTAAGCCATTCTCATGGCTAATAAACCTTTAAGGAAAAGAAGTAAATTGGCTTGTAAAGATTTAGTAATATTTATCAACTATATGTTTGCCATCAAAACCTTTCCCAGAGCTCCTAAAAAAGTGAAAAAACCTTTTTGCTTCTCATCAGATACACAAGTGGCTGGAGAATTATAGGGTTAGCCAACACTTTGGCATCACCAGACCTCAAATGCAGAAAATGTGAATACTGATCCCAAATGACAGACCCACCCCAAATATCTGAAATACCAAAGTTGAGTCAACTTTTCCCTCTTAATCAACAAAGCTGGGAGGGAAGTGATCATGGTAACTAATAAAAGACCTACTCAATGAATAGGTGGAGCTCTGCACTTTACATAAGTGGCCACAAAAGTTTTGGTCCCAAGGATTAAGTACTCTATTTTGCCCTGGAGTGCCCAAGCCCAAAGGTCTGGAAGTTCTGATCACTCAATCAGCATTTTTTAAGCACCAACCTAGTGCAAAAATAGAAATTACTAATGAGAGAGTGTAAAGCAATTGCTTGGAAAGCAAGAGCTTTGGAGCCATGACTTTACATTTTCTTTATACCTGAGTTCTAGCTCTGTTTCAACTACTGATTGGCTATGTGACTGGCAAAGTCATACAGGGTCCTCTCAAATATTAAATTTTGGGTTATTCAAAATTCTATATTAGTTTTGGAGTACTAAAAATATACCCTTAGGTGACCCAAATTGCACCACTGCCATAAGTTACCTGCCTTTGATCATTACCTATATCTGAACCCACCCACCTACCTTCAAACATATTACCCAAATTTAAAGATTTTTAAGAAGTAATAAGGAAATAAAACACGAGCCTTAAAAAAACTTACCTTTTGCTTAGATTGATACTCAAAGTCAGAATATGGGTAGGACTAGATAATTGAGGTTAAGAGATTTGCCCAAGGACACATACCTATGGTGTCTGAGACCAGATTTGAACCCCAAGACCTCCTGATTCCAGGCCTGGTTTCTCTCGAGATTCACTGATTCCTTGGCAAGTCAAATCTGCGATTGCCTAGCTTTTACTATTCTGTCTTGAAACTAATACAGATTTTTTTAAGACAGAAGTACTGATTTTAAGACAGAAGGTAAGGGTTTTTTGAAAAAGTAGATCTTTTCCCTCCTCAAAAACTTTCAATGGCTCCCTAAAATAAAAAATCCTCAGCCTGATCTTTACATCCCTCAACAATCTAGCTCCGTTCTAATTTCTAAGATAATTTCACATTATAATCCTTCACACAGTCTTAAATTCTAGACAAGCCAAGACAATTAGCTTGTACTCCAAAACCACATACCAAGTGAGGTACTTTAGGCTCTTCCTAGTTTAGAGACAAAATAAACTATAGAGGAGACCATCTTACTATCTTTTTCAGTCCCTGGACAGCAAGGCAAGTGCTTAAAAGGGTTTTCCTGATCAAAATGTAGTTGTCTATCAATTAAACTATACTGCCACTCTAGAAATACCTACTTCTTTTCCCCTACAGATACAAGGATTATATTCAGAGATGTGGTGAGTGGCAGGCTTATAAACAAAAGGAAAGAGTTATTACCTATTATGGGTAGACATATTGAAAATTTTGCAAGAACAGTGAAAATGCAGCATTAAAAATGCAGAATTGAGTTATAGGATGCCTACTTCCCACTCCTAATAAGACTTTATCTAAAAAATTGCAGCAGTATTTTCTAAAGAACCAAGATATTTTTAAGACTTTAAAACCACTGAAATCAAGTAAGTTCAATGAACTCCACTGACTTACTGTAATTAGCCAAAACAAGGATCAAAACTCAAATCTAAGAAATTCTAATATGGAAGATATGCTCCCCAAGTATTTTCCACTCACCACTAAACATTATTTTCTGACATTATCTTGAAAAGTGTTTCCTTATGCACTGGAGCCCCTGTTGTGTTGCAGATGGTTTCTATTTCTAAATCTCTAATGCTTTCGGGAATTTATTCCTAGATTTCTCTCTTCATTCCAATCCCATTGTCACTGATTGCTTTTGCTTGTCAAAATCAGTTTCCTCTATTTCTGTAGCTTGTGATCAAGAAAGTAGTTGCTTAAAGCTAGTCTGACTCTTGAGTTTGTCAGATCTTTAGGGCTTTAAAGAAGAAAACACACACAAGGGGGAGGCATTTTGCATAAAATTTCTAATGGTTCTTTCTAGCTTTCAGTAAGGAAAAACTAGGAGTGCTATTTAGTCCCATTTTTAAAATGGAAGGACAGATTTGGTTTTTTTTTTGGACCTATCTCTTCTCAAGCGGCTTGAAAACTATATAAATAAACAAGATTCCCTAATAATTCAAATTAACAACTATAAAAGACAATCTGACTTTAGATAAGTTTTGCTCTCACTGCACTTCATGAGATGATTTGGAGAATCCTTGGACAATCCACTGAGATCTCAATATTCAATAATGACAGCTGCAAATGAATTTAAGACCACCTGGATCTCAATGAACTCATAATGGTCTTACCATAAGAAGCCCTTCAAAAGTTTATCTGCAGTTCCCAAGGCAACCAACCCTAAAGGAAAAATCCAATGATAGATGCCATAAGTCCCCATTATTTCATGTAAGAGAATGTTGCATGTCTGTGTGAACGGTAACCCACCACCTACCCTTATTCTCCAACATCACCACATCCTTGACATTTATTGAGCACCTTGCTGTGTGCATAGAACCATGCTAGACAAAGTGAGAGAAGCACCATTCCAGCTTTCCCAAGTTGTCCAGAGAATCTCCCTTTTTGAAGATATTTTTTCATCCAAGAATAGAGAATTAAACATAAAATAGAATACTTTCTGAGTATACAGTAATTATGAATGTGTTACCATATAACATGTAATGACCATCCTGGTAACATACTAATAGAATTTCAAGGAATGATACCTTAACAGAACAAATGTTGAAGAAACTTACCCAAAGAGGTCTCCAAAAGTATTAGAATGAGAAAAAAGTAAACATTCCCCAGCTACACCTTCCAGAAGTTAGCATAATAACTGAGCCAAACAAGGAAAAGATACATGTATTACCTTGCCTAAATTCAGAAAGACACAATATTAACTTCTGAGACTTAAAATAGTTCCTGAATTCAAAGGTTTACCAACCATTCTCAGCCAAGATCAAAGCAATCTTATGCATGCCCGCAGGCAGTACAAGCTCATCCACATACTTAAGATTATTTCTGACCTGTTTGCACTCCAGTCTCACCAGGTAAGACTACCTTCAAGAAAATGGCAATTGTTAGAAAAGGAAGTAAATTAATAAGGTTTGTACTACAGATCAGAAAGTCTCAGAAAGGACTTAGCTCAAAATGGTTCTTCCAAAAAGAATATGGGGTTAGTCTGGATCACACATTACTGGTCATTATATACTTAAGCAATTTCCTTTAGCTAATGTGTGTATATATCTACACATGTGCATATAAACACATATATAGAGAGAACATGTAATACACATATATCTGAATGTCACATTAAGGAGTAGGTTTGGATGGGCCAATTTTTAATATCCTACATTTTACAAGCATTACTTATCCTACTGATTCACCTCCTTTAGTAGTTATTGTATTGTAGTTATTGTAAATTATTGTAAAACCCCCTTTCAAAAAAAGTTTTGAAAAACACTTGTGTTTTTTAAATGAGAAATAGGCTCATATTTTCAATGAGTCCCATTTCTTTAGGAGTATGGCAATCTGGCAGATTGGTTAGTCCTTTTTTAACCTATAATAAGAAAAACAATCGATTCCCAAAAGCAGCATGAAAATACTGCAAAAGAACATCCTAGGATGAATGGGTTTTGTGTTATAAACTTTATTTTCACAAAATATAATTACTAAATCATGAAGTTAAGTTGATATAAATTGGATCATGCAATTATATAAAAACACAAACAATACACATTACAAAAACACCTATTGTGTTTACAGAGATAATTTTCTCCCCTCCCCAAAAGTCACATTTGTCCCCAGTACTTTATCTTGACCGTGAATTGTGATTTATAATTGTTCTTAATCTGAAACAAAAACTGGAGAGACAATACAACATCATTTGCAGGCATTATTTTTGTTCTATAAAACATCACCACCACCACCCCACCCCCAAACCTCTAATATTAAAGTTAAGTGTCTTTGATATAGAATCCCAAGCCTTAACTTTAAGAACAATAGCAAAAATTTGGACAGAAATGGGACCTGTGATTTCCTTTGGTATAGGGGCTTTATGAGGTATCTCTGTCCACTAAGATAGGTGGAGCATCTTCTCCAAATGTATAGTCTTAGAGATGCCCAGTGCACTGAGATGTTATGGGATTTGCCCAGCCACACAGCCAATAGGTGTGTAAAGACTAGAACAAAGTCATCTTGATTTGAAAGGACTTCAATTTTCTTCATTTGAACTTTACAAATTCAGTTTGGAAAATAGTTGCCTATATTAAACTCTATAGCAAAAGCACAAGAATACATTTTTCAGTCTTATACCACACTAGCAAAATATTAATTGGCTATTAGTATATTCTCACAATTGTCTCCATTTCAAATGCTCTTCACCTATTAGTTATAAAAACTAAAAGATGCAATAATGCCATTGAAAGAGAAAATAAGTTGACCAATTAAAATGAACAAAATGGTTATTTTAAGATTCAAGATTCACTTTGTAAAAAGAAAAAAAAATTGACACTCACCCCACCCTTTCAGTCTTCCACAACCCTCCCAAATATTTTACAGTAGTATGATGGAACAATTGGGCTGCTTTTTCTCCTTCTCAGAACTTAAATGACATGTGGCCTTACATATCAAGCTTCTGGTGAATGATGAAATTTTTGGTCAGAGAAACAACATAATCAACTACCCTAAGTAAATTCTATATTTAACCCATCCAGCCATAATTTGTAGCCATGATTTGCAAAACTGCAGAATCAAGATACTACCATGATTAAAAAAAATGTTAATCTTTCATTTGTAAGCACACCAATGAGTCTCATTTCTTTAGGGATTCATCTTGACATAACAAAGACCTTGAAGCCTAAAACTAGAATAAAATGATGGTGAGCACCCAACAGCCAATGTGATTTGGACCATACTGTTTGTCGACACTGTGTAACCTTATAGGAACAATTACAATTACCCTCACTCCAAAAGCTTCCAGTCAGTTTTTGTTTTCAATTTGCCATTCTTTAAGGAGCCTGCCAATCAATAATGTGGAAATGAAAATAAAAAAGGCATCTACTACATGTTCTGAAAGGTAATCATTATCTCTTCCCTTAGATTTTGAAGGCCATTTTGTTAGTTTAATTTCCAGTTTAAATTACCCTAAGCAATGCTTTCAGAGGCAACACCCAGATCACTTTATGGTCAGCAGATCTGTTTAACCAAATGACCCAATAGAAAATGTGTGGGGAAAACAAAGAATGAAGAGATACCAACCAATAACTAGTAGGGTTACTTGTAATTGTATTGAAGTAGAGAAGCTGTCATTTATTAGTGTAAGTGTAGAAAAATCAGGATACAGTTAAGAATTTAATAGGATTTTTTATTTAAACTATTCGTTTTGTGACACTGATCATTAAAAAAGCAAGAGTTAATATTCTGTAGGAAAAGAACATTCCCCTCTGTCTCCCAAAGACCTGCCATTGCATCCATGGGTCTAATGCAACATTTAGGCCTTTGTTCCACCGTTTCAGATATGAGGTTGGTTAGTGATGGAGAGATCAAGCTGCCTATGTCCCTCTCCACACCCTGCTCTCTAGCGCATGCGTGAGGCAAAGACAAAGGAATAGGTAATTACAGTCCGGTTTCATTCATTTTCACCGCAGTACTGGTCTATTAGTAAGAGCAGCAGTATCTAGGGATGGATTCAATTTGGCAAGCAAGAGAGACATATTGTTGTTTGAGTATTTGTTCAACAAACTAAACATCTGTGAAGGGGCGTTAGTAGAATGGGGTCGTGGTAACTGTAAGGATTATTCTAAAAACGTATAGATGCTGTTTGCTTCAGTGCAAGAAAAAATTACCGTCAGGCAGAGTCCATGTAGTTTAAAGGCTGAAATCTTTCTGGTAGCACTAGGACTCCAGATTATCATTCGATGAATATTCATGGAAAAACTGCGATTTGGAGCCAAGCAGTTTGCTTGCAATTAAGAAATGTGATCTAGTCTACCGACTCGGCGAATTTGGTTTGGGGTTTTTTGGGAGGAGTGAGGATGATGGAGGGAGGGCGAGGGCGGGAACCCGGAGTCTGGTTGCAGATTTAGCTGGGTATAGGCACCAGCCGCTATCCCTCAAATATTTGCATAAAGCGATAGATTAAAAAAAAACCCTTTCCATGCAGGTAGCATGCAGTCAATTGCAAGTAGATACACTAGTGACCAATCACTGAATTAAAAACACGGAACCTTTACTGATCACTAGGAAGGATAAACTGTCCAACAACCACAATAGGTTAGTGGAAAGATAATATTGCCATGTCTAAGGCTAGAGCTATGAATGGCTAAGCATGTTTTAATGTCAATCTTGACATCCTGGATGCATAATACCCAAAGATCCTAAAACTGCTACAGGTAAATATCGCCCATTTCTAAAAGCAACACCCTATTTCCGTCTTCCTTGTATTAAAAGATCTCCCATTTCTTCTCCCTTCCTCCTTCCCCACCCCCACCCACCCCATCCCTAATCCCCACCCCCACCCGAGCCCCTCCATCTTTTCTCTCTGCCATACTCCTAGCATTAAGAATTTTCTTCATAGTGTAATTCACTTCACTGACACGTTTATTTTAAACCCTCAAAAAAACCTCTTTCCACCCAAGCTAAGCCTTTTCTTTTTTTTTAATTCAATAGCTTCCCTCCTTGGTTATGGTCTCCAACTCACAAAACTCCCCCACCCCCAATCACTTCCATCCCAATCCCTTCCTACCCATCTTTACGAAAAGAGCAAACTTTGAGCAATTATTTCAATCTGATTGGAAGCCTCGCATTAATTCATAGCTCTCGTCTTACAGAAGCCAGAGGGGCTCGCCCTGCGCCCAGCCAGGCGGCTCCTCTGTTTCAATGTGGAGGCGTCTCCCCCATTCCACTCGTTCAAATAGAGCCCCTCACCTCCCGGGTCCGAGGGAAGAAATAAGGGGCTCAGGGAAGGAGGGGGAAGGCAGGAGGAAGGTAGAAGGCAAAGGGACTCCAAAGCAATGCTTCCCCATGTCTGCTATGTGTAAATGGTAGAAAGGAGATGCCCCTCCTTACCTGGGTTAGTTCTCTTTTCCGCCCCCTCGGTGTATGTGAGGTGCGCCCTGGTGTCACCTAGAGCCTCGGGGAGCCTAGGGTCGGCTCGTTTGGGACTGGGTGGCGCGATGTCTCTCCCGGGCTCGAGAGCGGAGACTGGAGCGAGGGGAGCCTATTGGAGCAATGCCGCCGCTGCTACTGCCGCTGCCGCCGCTGCTGCCTCTGCATTTCTCATTCTCTCTCCCTCCCTTCCCCCTCCCCTCGCCTGCCTGCCTCCCTCCTTCTCTACCCCCTCCCTATCTCCCTCCCTCTTCCCCGCCTGCCTCCCCTCCCCCTTCTCTTCTTGGTTACAGTCTATGGGCAGTTCAAAAGCCACGCCAGCGCTGGGTGTGAGTGTGTAAGCGCCCTGCGCCCCCCAACCCCGCCCTGATTGCCTTATTTATTGGAAAGAGCGTGTGTACGGAGTGCTCCCGCTCACACTCAGACTTCAGGGGGCGTCGAAGACCCAACGTTTTAAAGAGAGGTGCTAAGAGCTCTGGAACGCAGGGTGCATAAGCAGACCTTGCTTGCAACAGCTAGCCTCTTCAAACCATGCCAACAAGCAGCCGGGATCCCAGCTTTCGGAAAAGGAGGCTTCTTCCTCCTCGCTATTACCAGAAATCCTCTGTCTGCGTGCGAAGACACTGGTGTTTGGGGGCTACTGGAAGGTTATTGTTCCCTCAGCCCGTGAAGTCCACGAGATATGAGACCACAACGGCAACAAACCTCCCTTTTCTTCTCTTCTGTAGACGAAGTGTCTTATCCCTGAACTACCCAAAAGGTCAGAGGCTTGGCTGCGTGGCTTCCCCTACTTGAGGGGATAAAGAGAGGTGTCGAGGAGCCCGTTGGCTAAACGCGCTCCAATGCCAGGACCCTGCCTTGGAAAGGGAGTGCTTATCCCATATCCCCAAAAGACAAGTGGCACAGGGAATTAGGAAAGCAAGAGGAGAGAAAGAAGAACAAGGAAGCGGGTCTGCCTGGGTTAAAAGGGGGGAGAGTGTACAAGGGGGCCAGACACACCTCAAATGAAGATTATTTCGAGGTATTTTTCTAGCAGCTGTCCAGCTAAGAACCGCACGTTTCCCATCTCTTGACAAATTGTGGCAAGTAAATGTTGGCCAAAAAAAAGTATGCAAAATTGACACCAATTAATCCCCCAAATATAGCATATTGGGAAGTACTGCACACCTGGCTTCCGTTTTGGAAAGAAAGAAGTACAAAAAGGCAGAAAAACTTAAGTTAACAGCTATTAAATGATTAAAATGAAATTTACTTTGGGGTAAAAGGTTTCAGTGCCCAGCACATGAAACTTCTATTTGCAGCATTTTGGCGCCCCCTTCTTGCTCTACCGAAATCCTTCTGTTACCCTCAAATTCTAGGAAGAACCGGATTGTTGATTAATTGCAAAATCGAAGCAGGACTTTAGAAAGGAATTTGTATCTCTGAAGTGGCCATCACCATCCAGAGTGTAATTAAAATTAAGGAGGGAGGGGAGACATGAAAGGTATAAATGTATCTGCACTTAGGTTGGGGAAAGGTAAGTCCTTTCATTGGTGTGGAATAGTTTCTAAACAGGTTGGCTCATAATTTGAAATGGGGGAAAGGTTTCCTTCATTGTTAAAAAAAAAAAGAAACAGTTTGTTTTTACCTTACAAATAAGCTAAAAACAACATTATGTACTTCAAACGTGATCACATAAAACAGTTGTACAATTGCACTGTGATACTTTAGATGCTTCTTAATGTTAACATTTATTTACTGCCAGTGATTACCTTATTTATAGTGAAATTAGATCACTATTACTATGCAATTTTCTAACTGTTAAATTCCCCACTACAGTATATCAGGGGAATGGAATTTTCCTTTTTGTTCCATCAATGAAGCAGCAGAAAAATCCTTTATCTGAGAATAGAGAAAGTAAATTATATGTAGTGCATAATATCTCCCTGCAAAACATCTCATTTTCTGATTCAGTCTCATGAACCATACCAAGCCTTGGTTTTTTTATTTCAAATCTTGGTTTTTAAGGTTTTGCTTGTTTATTTTGGGCACCAGAGATTTGAAATGTGCCTAAATCAGTATGAGGTGTTTTATTTATTAAAGAATGACAAAACAACAAAAGCAACCCATTGTCTTAGGTTTCACATTTAGAATGTATTCCTTATCTCTTTCAGAGCTGTAAAGTGTCTTTTAACATTACAAAATTCTTATCAAGTACAATCTTTAGTGGAGGCTCATTTTTAATGGTGGGAAAAGCAATCCCAATGATGCGATTGGAATACAGATCCTCTGTTACCATAGAAACCAGAAGGGGGAAAAGGCCTTATACCAACACTGAAAACCCACAGGTCCACTGAAATTCATCTTTCTTTTTCAGTTCTTCTCCAAAAGCTTAAAAATGGGACTCTACTTTTATGGAATAATGGTCCCGGAGTACAGCTAATCCTGAGTGGAAGCTATTCCATTCGGTTATATTTTGTCTTAAAATAAAACATGTAGAAGGCTGTCTGAATTCAACAAGTTTATAACTTAAAATTTCTGTCACATTTCCAGTTAAATGAATCCTAGTACCTTTAATTTTTGTGTAGCCTTGGAAAACCTGAAAAGGTTTGATTTGCAGAATCCACAGGAATAAACTTGAAGCTCTTAAGTTTAAGAAAATTAGTGATTTCCTTTCTTTTTAAACTAAAGTTTATTTTTTTTTTCATGAAGACCTGCCTTCTCTTACTCTCACCACACCCATGCACCCCCTCCCACCCAGAGGAAGCAAGAAAAATAAAGTCCCAGTTATAGATTTGCCTTGTCAAATAAATTATTCCCTGTGTGTCCCCCCAATGTATGAAGGTTATAATGATCAATTGGAGTTCTTTAATTGCTCAAATTATACAACGAATTACTTGATATTTTTTGCCTGTGCCAGACTGTGACTTTTTGAAAATTTATCTTCATGAGAACTTTAGTTACCTTACAAATAGTCCAAATATTTTCTTTGACCTAACCTAGACTAAATAGGACTCAAAGTAAACAAAATTATCATTTAAAATGGCAATAACCATTTACATTTATATATTTTACTCATAGTTCATTTGAGCTGATCAATACCACCCTGGATTAGTAAAAAGCATTATTTTCCTCATTTTGCAAATAGGGAAAATGGGAGATTCATTAAAATGAATTGACTTCCCCCAGGATCACTATCAAGACAATAGTGTTACCCAACCTCCCTCTTTTGACTCCTCTACAGGAAACTTGCCTTCTTAAAATGCAGGTATGCCTAGCTTTTCAGTATAACCATACACAAAGATAAATTGATGATCCATAAAATTTTACCAAAGGACACATGAAAAAAACTTTTTTAATTGAAAGTTTCTCCAGGATTTTATTACTCAATTTTTAAAAAAATAAGTCTATTAGTCAGCTTTTTACAAATATATCAACACTGTCCATATTTACTGAAATTGTAATCAGTGATGAATTATTGGCAACAATTAAATAAATAAAATATGAATAAATAAAGTAATATAAATAAATAAATAAATAAAAATGTGAAATGGCATTGCCCTGTACAGGTGGTCAAGGATAATAAGAATCACATAGTTTTCATATATTACCTAATAGCAATTAATAGTCATAGAACACAGGGAACTGAATGGCATCATCCTTGACATTCTTTTTAAAAAGATACTAATACAGAAGGAAGTTGCAGCTAAATAACCAGTCACATGGTAAAAGTAAAGGATAACCCATTTATGTGCTCCATTGGTATCTTCTTCATAGCAAGAAAACTACAAGGCCCTCAAGACATTGGGTAAAAAACCAGTAGCAACTTTTCAGTTAAATTAGATCTACTTTGAAGGAAGAAATGGAATTCCTCCGATATTTGTATTTCCCAAAGTACCTATTACATTGTATTGCATATAATAGCCACTTGGATATTATTAGATTATTTAGTACCTTAACTAATGATTTCACAGTATTAGTAAGGATCTACACATATAACACACTTGTTCGGAATATACAATTCTAACAACCACCTAGGTCTGTTATGGGGTGCAGATGTGTACCCCTAGGGTTCAGGAAGGATAGCTTTTGCAAGAATGTGAGACCCCAAAACTTAGCTTAAAAATAAAAAGAGAAATTTATTAATATAGGAAGTAATTTGAGAATGGCCAGGAGGATAGCAAGGTGGAACAGCAAGATGGGGAGCAGTTCCTTGGGAGGACAGCATGAATGGAAAGGCTGTTCCCCATGAGGACAGCATGGATGGAAAAGCTGTCCTCCAGATGACATCAGTTCTGGGGATTTTATACTCTTTACAACAGAGAGTGTTGGTCACTCAGGCATTAGGTATGGTGGGGTGATCATCCACCTGGGAATATAAAGATTCCTTAGTTTTAGGGAACAAACAAATGTCTGATAGGATCGAGGTGTGGCCTGGAGATGCCTCTTCCTGTCCATCTTAAATCTAGAGGACGATCAAGTAGGATAAACATCTCAGGACACTAGAGGGATCACTGGATGTTTTTAGGCTAGGAGTCACAAGGGAGTTTCCCTGATAATAGTTTGCCTGAGTTTCTGGGGGTACAATGCCCATGTCAGGTCTAATCTGGCAATACATTGGGAGTTAAGCTAGAGAAGGGAAGGATAGGAAAAGAGTAAGGGATCAGAGAGCATGCTGACTGAAGAATTTGTTAAGTGGAAAAGGTTTGTCAACTGGGTTTTTGGGATCCCCTAGTTTGTCCTGTCCCCTGAGAACTTGCCCTGAGGGAAGTCCCAGGCTGACCAGTTTCAGAATGAACAATAGACTTTAAAGTACTTAATAATCTCAGTTTAAGTAGGACTAGTAGACAGTCAAATGTTAAATACCCTTTTAGTCTTAGAAATTTCCCCCATCAAATTGGGGATCTGTTCCCAAGAAGACCAATACCTGAGCAGTGTGTAAAGGGAGCCCCCCTTCCAGGATCATGTGTCCTACCTATTCTACTACTCCTAGTGCTACTACTATTAGCACTATGTCATGTCAGTGTACTCCAGCGTGGGTCAGGGGACAGTGACCTAGGCACATGATGTGGAAAGGATCAGTTATGGATCCAGGATAAAGGAGAGGATATAAAAGAGGGGGTTCCAGGAAGTGGGGTCTCTATTCACTCAGGTGAGTGATGAAAGGAAGGTGACACAGAGAGAGCCATGTGGAGAAGCACTCATATGACTAGTTAGAAATAGGCTTTTCTCTATATCTGTCTGTCTTCACTTATTCAAGTAAATATTAATAAGCTTTATGGAAATTAAAGACCAGAGTTTAATATAGTTTTTATAGCAGGAACCATCCTTTTAGTATCCATTGTAGTAGACCACTCCCTGATACCCCAACCTCTTTCCCAAACCTGCTTACAACCCATCAGTGTATATTTGATGTGCTCAATTCCCCAAAAGGTATATAAGATCCCTATGTCCTATTATTCTTTGGAGGATCATCTCACATGGTGATCCTCTCAGAGATATTGTTTCCAGAGTTCCAGAGTCCTTGACTCTGTGTGGAGGCCAAATACTGAACACTCTCTCTTTCCTGATTAAAGACTTGGTTTGTTCTGATGACTTTAGTGGTTCTGTGTTTTTCCAGGTTGGCAGATTGAAGAGAAAGACACTGATCAGAGAGGGCAATTTTAGAATCCTGGATCTTAGATATAGGATAGTTTCTTTTGATGGATAAAACTTGCTTAAATTGGGGTCAAAGTCATTGAGGAAGGTAGAATAGTATCCTAAAGATTGGTAAATAACTTCAACAGTTATTTGGATGAAATTATATAATTTAATGGAATAAAAGTCAAAGAAGGATTATTGAGGAATGATAGTTGCAAAGCAAGGCTGTGAAAGGAACAAGATGGAATACTAGACATTTTTTTAAATCCTCACAAACTCTTTAAAATAGGAATTGAACAAGTTAAAACAATTAAAATTGCCTTCACAGGCCTAGAAACTGTTAACTTGGAAACAATACAGAACTACTAAAGTAGTCAGAAAAGCCTAGTCTTTAATCAGGAAAGAGATAAGTCCAATATTTGGCCCTTTACTCAGAGCCCAGTGCCAAAACTTTTACAAGGTCTACACCCTGGGACCCTGGGAACAATATTGCTGGGAGTGACACAACACTAAGAAACAGCTCTGAAGGAAAAAAGAATTTGGAGAATACCTTTTGAGAAACTGAGGGACAGAAAAATTTAATGATCCCACATTTTTCTCTGAAACAGAGGCTCATCCTTTTAACAGTCAGATTCTTTCTATGATGACATCTGGCCATGAACCATGGAATACTATAGCCTCTGAAGAATTATAAGGGAGACACTGGACCTAGTGGATGGGAGCAGGTAGCAGTCACACAGACAAATGAGGAATTCTGTAAAAGAAGACTGATATAAGACATAATCACAATAGGAAAAGATAAGCAGGTCACATAATTTGAGCAGGGAATAAACGGGATAATTCACATGCTCCAGTCACATCCTTGTGATGTCAAGAAAATGTGAAGTGGCCCTCAACACAATGGACAGATGTCCTGCAGCAAACTTGTGAGAGCCTCACAGATATGTGAGGATATCACAAGATACTCCATCTCCTGATAGTCGGAATTTTCAATGGTTTTCCCCCAGTGCTGAAATATTCTTCCTCCACCTACTGATTTCCCTAGCTTCCATCAATTCCCAATTAAAAACTCATCTTTATAGGAAGCCTTTTCTTCTGATGATTATTTCCAGTTTATCCTTATAGAGATTTTTATGCATAATTGTTTACACATTCTCTCCTCCATTATATTGCTGAGGGCAGAGTCTCTGTTTTGCCTTTCTTTGAATTCCCATCTCAACACAGTGTTTTAGCAAGAAGCTCTTGGTAAATGCCTAATAAATGTTTATTAATTGTTCAAATGACTGAATGATAATGGCAAGTGTTTGCAAGGATGCAAAAGAGAAAACAACTGACTGGAAAAACATATTGAAGTAAAGGACAACTTAGAAGAAGAGAAGCAAAATGCAATAATGTTGAAGAGCATATGTTCTCTATGAAAACAAAATACATTGATGTAAAAAACAGGATCCGGGCAAAAAAAACTTAAGAATCATAGAACTCCCGGAAGAACATAACCGGTTAAAAACCTGAACATCACAATGCAAAATACAATGCAAAACAACTTCCCAGAACTTCAGAATATAATAAAGTGTCAATTGAAAGTCTTTATAGATATCCTTTAGAAAAGGAAAAAAAAACCTATGCTTTCAACTATAAGATACAAATTTTGCAAGTGTCCAAAAGCAAGACTTTTAAATATAAAGAAAAGAAAATTCAAATAACACAAGACTATTCTGCACCCATTAGAAACCATAGAAGGGGATGGAGTAATAATGTTTTCAGAAAAGGGTCTGGAAGAAGTTGAAAAAAAGAACCCAGGCAGAGCAGGAGCAAAGAAGCATACGTTCACCTTCATGATCTTCTCCTAAATTACTCCTCCTGTATACCACCAACACGATTTTCTGAATTCTCAGAGTCCCTGTCTTCTTTCCTAAGACATAGCATGATACCAAACACTGTTCTCAAGAATTACATTTGCAGAACATTAAGAGGGTTGGAGGAGGTTTTCCCATTTGCTATAGGCAGCATAAAATCAGGACTGCTACCTGGATGAAACTGTTTATTCAGCAAAACCTAGACCATAAACCATATGTTGTACATTTCAAGGACACAGTATTAGCATTACATGTAAATGCGCATGTTTCTTGCTTTCCTCAAGAATATTTATGAATTCCCAAAGGTCAAATAGAATGTTACCCTTGGTGTATTTATTTCATTTCAAGTTTGCTTAACTATTATTAAAAGTGTATTTTTGCAGAAAACTAGGTGGCTCAGTGGATTGAGAGCCAGGCCTAAAGATGGAAGGTCCTGGGTTCGAATCTAACTTACTAGCTGTATAACTCTGGAGAAGTCACCTAACACCTATAGCCTACTCCTTACTACTCTTCTGCCTTGGAACCAATACATAGTATTGATTCTAAGACAGAAAGTAAAGGGATTTTTGAAAGTGTATTGTTTACAAATTCAAGTCAAATAACACTTTTTTACATGCATGTTGAGATGTCCAGGCCAGAAAGATATCTCCTTCACCTACATCTACATGACTATTACACAACTACTTGCTGCAGCAAAGGAAAATGACAGAAATTCAGGGACTTTTTTTACCCTATCCATGACATGGTTGTTCAAAAACAGAGCTAGTTCTCATAGTTCTCATATTTCTGTTCATGGGAATCCACACTTGACCAAGTATCCAAAACTTAACCAATCCCCTGAATATCTAGGCAATTTCTGAGAAGACAAAGTAAAACACTATACAATAATGCACTGCCTAAACGCAAATGCCTGTTCTGACCCAGGTTGTGGCTTTTGGAAATTCTTTAATCCTAGTTCCCTGTTTCAGGAGCCTCTCTTCTAATGTAAGAAAGCCTAAGCAAACATATATCTCAGAAATGAAATGAAGAAACGCACCCCAACTTTGTGTTATCAAAGGTATATTTACACTAGGTGAAAGGCAAATATTCAATGGGAGGTTTTTTTACTTTTTCTTTAATCTACCATTACCAATGATCCACTCTTCTCCATAGGTATTACCATAGTTTTTAGTCTCTCCAATACCTTCTATCTTCACCCTTTTTCATTTCCCAAAATAAAGAAAACTTATAGATCTACTTAAGCACATTATGCTCTCTACATTTTCTACTAATGTTAAGCTTCTTAGGGTTATACAGGGTATTTGGAGAAGACTAGTACCTTTGGTGTGTGGGCTTGCAGAACCTTTTTCAAGACTACTTTCCTCCTTTGGTGCTCACCTGCCAACCAACATTCATCTACAGCTCCAAGAAGCTGTAACATATGCAATGGTTTTACCCTGGTAAAATATCGTGCAATGGTCATATCCTGGTAAAAAATGTCTTGGCAGATGGGCTAACCCAATGGAGGGTAACTTGAGGATAATCTACAAGCCTCAAACCTGTGGGTAAATTAGAGACTGTGTCTATCCCAAGCATGTGAAGACTTCCCCAGGCAGAAGGAGCAGATGTGAACTTGTTCCCACAGTCACTAAGGTGGCTAAAGCAACTGCTGTGGAGGACTTAGAACTTTATTAGACATCAAAGAAGCCAAGATCACCCACTGCATTCTGAGCCATCGCCAGTCAGCCTGACTTTTGTCTTGCCACTGGACTTTGATGACTCTGGAAGAGAATGAGAATGACTTTATGCAACTCTGCCTCACTTGAAACCAATTTGTGTGGGAATCAGAAGACATCACCAGTGATGTTTTAGTCCTCTTCAAATATGAAGGACAACAACCAAGGCCACTTACCAAGAAATCTCTAGTTATGTTGTTGTTTTTTTACTCTGTTGGCTTCCAGATCTTTTGCTGACCACCTTTATCCTCTCCTTTCTTTATCTTCTTATCCTTTTTTTCTAGTAAATTTCTTCTATTCATTCTTCCATTTATTCTCATGGCAAAGTATTCTGAATCCTGATTTTGGAATGGGGAAGACCTAAGTTCAAATTTGGCTTCAGATACACATTAGCTTTGTAACCCTGGACAAATAACTTAACTTCTGTTAGCCTCAGGTTTGTAAATTGTAAATTGTAAAGTATAATAGCATCTGCCTCCCAAAGTTGTTATGAGTCTATAGTGACTCATAAAAGGTGTTCAATAAATGCTTGCTTTCTTATTATTCACAAATAACTTTTTTTCTCCTATTCTGTTTCCTCTCAGTTTGTCTCTGACCTATTACAAGTGAACATTTGCAAATATCTGAATAGATATGTACAGGATAGTTATTTACAAGATAGTTCTTATTTATAGCAAACACGCACATACACATACACATAGACTTTCACCAATAATTCAAAATAGCTGAGGAATGGGCTTTATTTATCACTGGTGCCCTTAATCACTAAATGCTAGAATGATGTTTTTATTGCAGGATTAATTTTATTTTTTCTAGAAATAATTATCATTGCTTGAGCCATAGAACCTCAAAGTAAAATTACTATAAATATAGAAGAGTGTTCCAAGATTTTCAAGTCCTAATCCCTCATTTTATAGAAAATGAATACTGGAGAAGCAAAATAATTTGCTCAAGGTCACAGTAAATAGAATTGCTAGGATTTAGACGCTGTTCATTTGACTATAAATTGAACATTCTTTTGCTGAGTTCAGTATATCTATATAACCTGTGATTAAATACAATCTCAGTATGAGACTCATATATTCTGGAATTCCAACTATAACCCTAATTTCTTCCTTCATTCTCATTCAGTTCTCAAGTCTATTTCAGATAAATGGACAGACAGATAGATGATAGGGTAATAGAAGATGATAGAGGTTAGACAAATGGACAGACAGAAGATAACTAGACAGACAGACAGATAATTTATCAAACAATTATGTACTAGGCACTTTTTAAAAAAACCTTTACCTTCCATCTTAGAGTCAAGACTGTGTATTGGTTCCAAGACAGAAGAGTGGTAAGGGCTAGACAATGGGGGTGAAGTGACTTGCCCAGGGTCACACAGCTAGGAAGTGTCTGAGGCCAGATTTGAACCTCAGACCTCCTGTCTCTGGGCCTGGCTCTCAATCCACTGAGCTACCCAGCTGCCCTCTGTACTGAGCACTTCTGTGCACTGAGGATGCAGGAATGCAACCATGTCCCTGTCCTCAAAAGAACATATATTTTAATAAGGGAAGATGGCATATAAAGGAGGACTAGAATGGAGGAGGAAAGGGAGAAAGGGAGGGAATGAGGCAAGTAGAATGCAGGAAGTAGTATGGAGATTCAGTTCTTGATATCAGAACACTGCAAGGTAGGAGTAGAGTCCTGGTTTCTGTTGGGTGGAGATTGTTGGGGAATGGGCCCATGGTGAAGAGACAGCAGAGAGAACATCTCAGTAGAGCTTCTGTTCTGGACCCAGGCTCTGTTCCTGTTCAATTACTCTTCTCTCTCCTGTGCTCTATCCTCAGTGTAAAATCAGTAGGACACTAATGGGAAGCCGATTAAGTGAGTAAGAGTTAGTTTGTGACATGAGGTAAGATGAACAATGTAATGTAACCAGACATTTAATGGTCTCAAATTTTGCTCCTTCAGTTACTTGCTTCTTGCTCAGCTCTGAATTGATTTGTAACACTGTGTGGCTCCAAGTTTTCCTGTCCCATCATATACTGACCTCTAGTGTTGGAAACTTTATTTTAGCAATTTCATTTCACTTTCCTAAACCCCGATAAGCTTAGGAGCTGTTCTTGACCTCAATTCCATTTACTGAATATGTTTCCCCTCAAATCCTTCACACTCTTTGCTTCTACTCTAATCTCAATAGCCTGACTCTGACTTTTGATAGCTGCATTTGAGGGACTCTTTGAATGTTCTTGACCCTAGTTAAGTGCTCATGACCCTGGACTGCTTCCAGGCCCTAAGAGATCTTTTCATAGCAGCCCAGATGGAAAGACCTCAATTTTTCCCTTGATAGCAAATCCCCCATCTAGAAAAATTACACCCACAGAAGTGAGTCTCAGATGTGAGATTGCTAATTGGGTTTTTTAATGTGAGCATGTGACAATATTTATGCTAAATGAGCCTAGAATGTTCATACAGGAATAGTTCTCTTAATTTTAATTGATTCCTTGAAAATATGACTTTAAGTGAAATATGTTGAGAGGAGGAGGTGGTACAGTTAGTTATTTTTAACCAAGAAAATTGGATTTTTGACCTAGGTTGGTAACATTATTGCCCCCACCCCCACCCCATTGAAATTTGTTTTTATGGAGACCTGAATATGATGAGTATTCATGGGGAATGTTCTAGAACACATTAACAGACCTAAAGTGAAGAGACCTGACCACCTAAGTTGCCAAAGTGAGCCTCAATTAGTTTTCTGATGAATGAAAAGCTCTCTGAATGATGGAGTTGGGAAGTATGGGATAGAAAGACCAACTGGATAGCACATAAAAATGGCTAGGGGATTTGACTGACTACAGGATGAAAAGCAGACTTGAATGGGCCCTCCCTAGGGGCTAATGAAGATGTTTTCAGAGACTGAATGGGGAGCTCAATAATTCATTAACATCCTGGAAGGAGGATGGGAAGAGGAGCTAATTGTTTCCTCTTCAGGAATCTGGTAGCCTCTCCTTGAAGATCCAGTTATGGATGATAATTCTCAGATGAGGCTAGTTGTTGTTTCTCCTTAAAAAACAACAATAACAGCAACAACAACTTTTAAAGATACTTCCACAACCAGAAGAGAAAAATTCTTCCTGAGACAAACTTGTGATAGCTGGAGAAAGCTCATTAGAGCTGGGTCCCGGGGTTCCCTTCCCCTTTCTGCATGTCTTGGTGATTTCTAAACAGCCCCTCTATGATGACTTTTTTCAGTTACCTACTTGGCTGAATCCTGTTTGCCTTTTTTTTTCCTTGTGGGAAGGAGAGGTATAGGGGTGTTTGCTTTAGTAGCTGTGTGTAGGAGCTAGAGGCTGTGACCTTGGCGGAAGGGGTAGGAGCAAATAATGAAAACTAAAACTTGGCATCAGAGCCAACACTGGCCAGCCTCAGGTCAGTCATTTTACATTGGTTTCCCTAATATGGTAGAACTGGCATTGTTTGGTTTAGAATTTTGTTTTGGTTTTATTGGGGACTGGACTTGTGATTTCATTAGTATAATAAGCTGCTGGAGATTTAGGGAATAAATGCAATTTAGAGACTCAGAGAATTAATTGCTGAGGGAAAAGGGAGGAAGTGCTGGGAGGTACCAGGGGGCTTAATCCAGGGTCTCAAAGTCAGGCTCTGTAAGGGGTGAGTAAGGTTCTGAAGCTATTGGCTACACAAAGCTGCCTCTCCAGGCATGGAGTTGAAGGTATTGAGTATGCCATGTGGGGTATACCAGCAATTCATGGAACAGACTACCGCTGACTTTCTAAATGACACCCTATCGACTTTAGGATTCCAACAGTAATTCTGACAATTACCTGATTTTTTAAAAAGGAAGGCTGTATCTATTTGCTAAATAAGTATTACTTTTAAGGAAATTTCTTTATAATTAAAGACTCAAACTATGATTTTGTCCCCAGATAGCTATAGTTTGTTTGCTTTTGGGGGGGAAGTAAATGTGGACAAATGATTGTTAGAGCTCTTCTATCAGATCTTTAAGTGGAAATAGCTGTTTTCTCTATGGTTTGAATTAGTCATTCTTTTATTGGTACAGATCCTGAAAGTAGATGAGCCAAGTTGTTGAAATGGAGTTAACAAGCTAGCTCATCTTTTATTCTTTATGTAAAAGGACTTTTAAGGTTGTCTGCATCTCATTGTCTTGATCTGCTTAGCCTGGGAAGGGAGAGGCATATGTCTGGGACATATGAGGACAGGCAAATACTCAAGGATTTATCTGCAAGGGGGAACCATGGATCGCGGTTCTGAGTATTGTCCATAGGTTGTTTATGGCTCATACGTCTGAGTATGAGAACCAAAAGCTTATTCGCTAGTCAGAGCAGTCAGTTTGATATCATCTTGGCTAACCATGTCAAGAAGAGGTGAAGAAAGAAGTCTTTCAGGAAGTGCACAGGAATGGATGAATAGAGACATAAGCATATTGGTCCAAAATAAGAATATACTCGGCAGCCAAGGGGAAATTTGTTTAATTCAGTTAGTTGAAGTATAACCCTGTCCCTCCTGCCTTAGTGTAAAAATGGAGATTTGAACCCCAGACTTCAATCCCCAGAAGTCCTTGGCAGTTCCCAGAATTCCCTATAATATCACCTGAATCCCCACCTGGATCGAGAACAAAATTTGTATTTAAACTGACTGTACCACCTACTTTGTCTCTCTCTGCTTCTACTTCTAAGGACACGCGCCTCTCTACCTAGCAGGCAAGATGTAGCAAGTAGGTTGCACGTGCTTTCTTATTTTGTATTTATTTATTTCTTAATTCTAATAATCTTTAATAAACCTCTAAAAATATAATACTTTTAGTAGAGAAACTAATTTAATTTTTACATTAGAGAGGGCAGTGCTAGCCAGGCTCCCCATTACACTTGATGAGAGGCAGCTACACCAATGAAGGTATTATCCATTTAGGGATTGTCTATGTGTCTTCTCCTCCATAGATCTTGAACTCCTTTAGGTTAGAAACTGTCTTTTGTTTTTCATTGTAACCCTAGCATTTAGCCTAGTGCCTGGCACATATTAGGTGACTAATAAATGCTTACTGATGGACTACCACAAAGCCTTCCCCTAGGGCAGCTTTGGCAAAGTTTTTCAAGTTTGCAGTGCCCAGACTGCAATTTTAAGCTACCTGTGAGCCCCCTGCATCACCCCCAGAGAGCAGAGGGAAGAAGTTCTGGCTTTGGGCAGCTGGACAGAAGGGCAGGACATGCAAAAAAATGTCCTCAGGGGAACAGAGCAGTTTTCTCAGTGCCAGCTTGGCAGGTGTGCCAGTACCTTACCAATGCTGCCCTAGGGTATAAGGCTATTGGTGAATAATGCTGATTTTAAGAAAAAAAAAGTCTTTTAAATCTACTGTAATTCTATTTCTTTAGGCTACCAACACTCAAGAGTCATAAGGTTTTGGCTTCATATTCACATGCTACTAAACTAAGCCTGTTGTGGTTTCCCAAGATAAAGTAAATGTCTTTACCATTTCCCAGAGGAAAAAATCCTCGCAATACCCGGGAATAGACAAAGCCATGAGAGGTTTTCTCCCAAATATGACAAACAGCTATTTTCTTTCTCTTCTAAACTCTTCCTTTAAAAGTATTGTTAAAAAGTCTTGTGGTTGCATCTGTGAGAGTGCCTGCTAATATAACAGCAGCACTTAAGGAGACAGATTTACCTTGTTTCCTCCGATTTTTCTGAAGGTAATTATTGGCCTGCCAAATGTTGGTGTGGGGAGGAAGAGGAGAAAGGCAATAGGGTTGAAGGCAGAGAGGGCCACCAGTGAGCATGAGGTGGTTGAGTTTGTGTCATGGTGCACTCAGAAGATTTGAAATCAAGACTTCTGAATTTGTAAATCTAGAGTGACCTGTATAGGTACTTAAAAACATGATGCAACCAAGAATAAGGTAGACACAGGAAGGAACACTGACTTGGTCAAGTTTTTATAACAGCATTTCATGTACAACAGTCAAACCATGACTAAGCATTGTTTCCCCAGAGGTAAAAGGAGTTGAGGGAGGGGCAGTGTGGTTTTATCACATGGTTGGCCAGCATAGCCTCATTTGGGGAGGATGGGATGGGATGGAATACAGATAGTGACAATACAACTTTGGAGCAGTCAGGTCAGGAGAAAGTGAAACTTTTCTTCTCTCTTCTTGTGGGTTGAAACTGAAAGTAGATCTATGGCAATGAGACTCTGGGAATAGGAGCAGATGAGGTAGAGGTAGGGCTGCCTGCCCTTTCCCTATATTATGACACTCTGGGGCAAAGCCTCGGTCAGGTTGCCTTAATTGTCCTCTATGGAATAGTGAAAAAGAAAGGAGAGAGAGAGAGAGAGAGAGAGAGAGAGAGAGAGAGAGAGAGAGAGAGAGAGAGAGAGAGAGGGAGGGAGGGAAGGAGGGAGGGAGGGAGGGAGGGAGGAAGGAAGGAAGGAAGGAAGGAAGGAAGGAAGGAAGGAAGGAAGGAAGGAAGGAAGGAAGGAAGGAAGGAAGGAAGGAAGGAAGAAGGGAAGGAAGGAAGGAAGAAGGGAAGGAAGGAAGGAAGGAAGGAAAGAAGAAGGGAAGAAAGAAAGAAAGAAAGAAAGAAAGAAAGAAAGAAAGAAAGAAAGAAAGAAAGAAAGAAAGAAAGAAAGAAAGAAAGAAAGAAAGAAAGAAAGAAAGAAAGAAAGAAAGAAAGAAAGAAGCAGAGAGATGAGGAAAAAAGGGAAGGAGGGAGGAGAAGAAAGAAGGAAAAAGGAAGGAAGAACAGAAGGAAGGAAGGAAGGAAGGAAGGAAGGAAGGAAGGAAGGAAGGAAGGAAGGAAGGAAGGAAGGAAGGAAAGATTGCTTTCAAAATAACTACAAAAAAGAATAAAATTCCTGGGAACTAGTCTCTCTGAACTTATATAATATAATACAACTCCAAAATACCCTACAGAAATAAAGGAAGATGTAAATATTTTGAATATATAATTCATTTTTCACTCCTGAGCCATGACAATACATTGAAAATTACAATATTTTTATCAAGTTACCAAAGAGACACTTGATAGAATTGGGCAAAGATTTTTTAAAAATCGTTGGAGAAACAAAAGATAAAGAATTTAAAAGGAAATAATGAAATATTATAAAAAATAGAATGGCCTTCATTAGCAGTTATCACCTAAAGTTAGATTTTTTACTTTATATATATGTAGTATATGTTTATCTCTGTCCATGTTATTTCTCACCCACTTACAAACTCTGGTTTGGGCTATAATGTTTCTGGGAACTTTCATTTTGGAGTTTCTTTCAGGATGTGACTGATGGATTCTTTCAACATTCACTTTGCTCCAGGGTTCTAAGAGATCTGGGAAGCTTTAGGATTTCTTGAATTAGGATGTCTGGGTTTCCTTTTGATTGTGGCTTTCAGGTTCATTTATTGATTCTTAAATTACCTCTCTTTGACCTTTTCCCCAAGTCAGTTTTTTTGTTTTTGCTGTGAGATGACTTCATTTTCTTTTATTTTTTCAATCTTTTGGTTTTGTTTTAACATTTCTTATTGTATCACAGAGCCACTAGCTTTTATTTGGTCCATTCTAATTTTCAGGGAGTTTGTTACTTGGGCAACGTTTTTATGTCTTATTCCCAGCATTAATTCCCTTTTAAGTGATTTCTTCCATAGGTCTCATTTTTTTTTCTAATTTCTTCCCTAGAGCTCTTTAACATAGCTATGTTTTTCTTTAAAACTTTGCTTCTTGATATTTTGGAATTATTCTCTTTTCCTGGACTCATTTAGTTGTTTTCACATTTTTTTCAGATTACTTTCTGACTTTGTATTTTGAATTAGGGCCATGCTCTGTACTCCATGGGAGAAATATCTGGACCAATTCTGCTGCTGCTTTCTTTGTGAATTGACTATTAAGTTATTTCAGAACTCTTCAGAAGGCTGAGAAAATGCATATTTTCCATGTTCCTGAAGTAGTCTGATCCAGGAAAAATTGAATTCTGTCTTCTTGGTCTGAGTTCTGGTAATTCCTTACCCATGTTGGCATCTGAGCAGCAGTAGATGGTCGCTAAACTTGGCCACCATCAACTATCTGTGTAGCTCTATTGCATCAAAATGATAGAACAACTAATTTAGAAAACAGATCAAGGAGAAATAACTGAATAATCACGAGACTACCTAAAAAGTACAATTTTAAAAAATCTTGGCATTGAATTTCAAGAAAAAATAACTAAAAATTGCCAACTTCTATTAGAACCAAGGGATGATGTCAGAAGGAACCTCCAAAAGAAAAGCCATAGCTAAAATCTATGACAAGGAAATCACTTTAAAAGACTGATATATATTAATTTAAGGTCACCAAGGAATTCAGCTATGTAATTCCTAAATGAAAACTTAAGTCAGCAGTCAATCTTTTATGGAGTTTAATTACAATAGGAGGAAGAAAGGAATTAGAGATAGAGAGAGAGAAAAAGGGAGAGAAGGGAATAGGGCTTAAATACCCCTTCTGTTTAGGCTGGGCCAAAAGACTCAAGCCCTTAGATAGCTGGGGCAAAGAAAAGAGATCAGTCCCTATTACTCACGTGACCAAAATGGAGAAACAGTCTCAGAGGCCCCCACCTTCAGCTTCCTTCAGAGCAAGCTTCTCAGAGCACACACCAACCACTCAGACCAACTCCTCCACCACCACCTGGAGTCTTCAGACCCCCCCCATCCTTAAGGAAACCATCCAAGTTCCCTCCCCTCAGTCCTCACATCTACCAATCACCTGTCCATCAATTTCCCTGTGCCAATGGAGGCTCTAGCTTAACCCAGGACCGCCCAGAGGTCTCTGGCTTTTGCACATGTCTGTTGAAGGTCATATTTTCAAATAATTAAATCTTTGATCCTTTGCTACAGCCCTTTCTAAATCCTGTTAACCTGAGTAGGGTAGAGATTGGAATAATTAAATTTTGATCTAGACTGCAGCCCTTACTCAATCCTGTTAGGACTGAATAGGGTGGAGATTGATTCCAAGTATCTCCATTGTATCAATTCTAAAATCAATCATGACTCAAAGAAATTCCTGTTCTATGCTTAAGCATAGGTCAAAGTCCTTTCCATTGTTCAGCAAAAGGTTTCTGTCCTAAAGTAATCTTAAGAAGGGAAGAGAAGGAACCTCCCATGCCAATGGAGTTCCCATTCCAATAGACTATCAGTAAGAAATTTTCCAAGTATGAAATATCCCAATGGTGAAATTTCCAACATTTATAAGTCTAAGAAATTTTGAGGTTTACAAATCCAGAGCTCCCACATCAAAGAAGTAGTACTGAAGGTTAATAAAGAAGCAGTTCAAGTACCAAGGAAACACGGTCAGGATCATACCAAAGCTGGCAGCTCCTACTGTAAATGAAAAGAGGTCTTGAAATACAATATTTCATAAAGCATCAGAAAAATAGGCTTAGAGCCAAGGATTGCTTATCCTGCCAAACTAAGTATAATACTAAAGGGAAATGGACATGTAATGGGAGAATAAGAGTAGAAACCTGGAGAAAGATGTGGGAGAGTAGGTATCAGATAAACCTCAATCATTTCATATAGACAAAGAAAGCTTGAACATATATCATTTTATGTAGAAATAAATCATACAAATCATACTCAGCAGAGAAATAAGCAGGGATTAGAGGTGGGGGGAAATTTATAGGGATGGTGATACTAGGAGGGAATAGGTGAAAACAAAATAAATTTCCTGATCCTAAAAGACGAATTAAAAGGAGTGTGTGTGTGTGTGTGTGTGTGTGTGTGTGTGTGTGTTGAGAGAGAGAGAGAGAGAGAGAAAGAAAACTGTATTATAATTAGTTGTGGATGGCTAAACACATTATGAGATATGAATGAGTAATACTATATTATTAAACCATAAGAAATGGCAAAAGACTATTTTAGAATATCCTTATTTATATGAAGCAATGCATAGTGAAGTGAGTAAAATCAGGATAACAAGTGATATAAAGAAAAATGCTATAAATTAAAAAAAACAACTTGACTAACCATGTTTTTAGAAGAAATATGATGAAGAATATTACCCACATCATTACAAAGAGCTGATGGACTCAAGGTTAAGAATTTTTGGACTTGGCTACTGAATGCATTCATTTTTATCGACTACGCTTATTTGTTACTAGGGGTTATTTCTTTCTATTGTCTCAGGCTAATGTAGGAAGAAGGAGGCATGTTAGCAATAGTGATACCAAAAATAAAGAAAGCCATTGAAATATTTTGTTGAAATGTCTAAAGGAGAACAGAAAGAAATTCAGAAAGAAGCATCAGCAACCAAGAGTTTTAAAAGTAACCTGTTGGGGCAGCTACGTGACTTAGTGGTTAGAGCTCCAGGTCTGGTGTTGGCAGGACCTAGGTTCAAATCTGAACTCAGATATTTCTCAGCTGTGTGATCCTGGGCAAGTCAATTAATCCTGTTTGCCTAGCCCTTGCCCTTCTGTCTAGGAGGTATTATTAGGACAAAAAACAAGGGTTTAAAACAAAATAGTAACATATGAAATCACATATTTAAAAAGTAACAACTAGAATGAAAATGGCATTCCCAGTTTCATATAAAACCCTCTTTTGAGATCTGCTGAGTACATAAATGCTTTCCTTTTTGAAGTTCAGATTTTTGTAAAGAACATAGTCAGCCTGGGTTTTACTTGCTTCATGTTTGCTGGTATTTGAAGTTGTGCAACTCAGAGGTGGTGAGAGGTTGTGGGGTGGTAGTCTGGACATTTGTAGACTGATTACCCGCTGGAGACCAAGGAAGATGCTGCCATTTTTTTAGGGAGGTTAGTCTAGTCCACTGTGACAGCAAAACTCTGATGGGACCATTTGATTGATGGCTTGAGTCTGCCATCTGCTGGTCAAAAGAGATATTGCACTTTTTAAAGGTAAAAGAGATATTGCACTTTTTAAAGGTAGTTTAACTAAGTGATTCTATGACTTGGAGGTCCAGCATCATTATGAGTTGGTCACACTAGTGCAGTGTCCCAAATGTCACAAGGGGCACTTGGATAAGTGCTTGCCTGACAAACCTGATTTCTCATCTAGCTGTCTGACCTCATACAAGTCACCTTTGAAGGCCACATGGCTATCATTTAATAAGGTAGCTCTAGACTGGATCATCCTCAAGGTCTCTTCTATTGCTAAATCTATAAATTTTGAACTTTAGAACTTGGCAGTTTTCTTTGAATTTTAGATCTTTAATCTCTTTCTTTCTTTCTTTCTTTCTTTCTTTCTTTCTTTCTTTCTTTCTTTCTTTCTTTCTTTCTCTCTTTCTTTCTCTCTCTCTCTTCCTTCCTTCCTTTCTTGCTTTCTTTCTTTCTCTCTTTCTTTCTCTCTCTCTTCCTTCCTTCCTTTCTTTCTTTCTTTCTTTCTTTCTTTCTTTCTTTCTTTCTTTCTTTCTTTCTTTCTTTCTCTCTTTCTTTCTCTCTCTTCCTTCCTTCCTTCCTTCCTTCCTTCCTTCCTTCCTTCCTTTCTTGCTTTCTTTCTTTCTCTTTCTTTTTTCTTTCTCTCACTTCCTTTTTCTTTCTTCCTTTTATTTTCTGTCTTTCTGTCTTTTTTCTTTCTTTCTCTCTCTCACTTTCTTTCTTCTGTTTTCTTTCTCTCTTCCTTCCTTTTATTTTCTTTCTCTCTCTCTTTCTCTCTCTCTTTCTTTCTCTCTTTCTTTCTTTCTTTCTTTCTTTCTTTCATTCTCTTTCTCTCCCTCCCTCTCTTCCTTCCTTCCTTCTATTTTTTCAGTCTTTTGCTTTTATTATACTATTTCCTATCTCATAGATTTGGTAGCTTCTTTTTGGCCTGTTTTACTTTTCAGGGAGTTGGTTGTTTAATCAAGGTTTTATAACTCTTATGTCAATACAATTATCATCTCATTTGATCCTTACAACAATCCTGAGAGGTAGGTAATATTATTATCCCCATTTTATAGTTAAGGAAACTAAAGTAAACAAGTTAAGCGACTTGCCCAGGATCACAGAGTTGTAAAGTACCTGAGTCTGAGTTGAAATTAGGTCTTCCTGACTCCAGACTCAGCACTCTGTCCACTCTACCACCTATCTGCCCCTAAGAATAGCTAGAGAGGAAAAAAAAATTAGAAAAATAGGTTTGGAGCCAGATTTTAAGAAGTTGTTTGTTTTTTGCAGGGGAAAATCACATAACATAATTCTCACTGTGGAACACAGGTAACGCCACCATATCAAGACTTTCCCCATGGAAGTTTCAATATATTGCAGATCAGCATAAGAAATTAATTGGGAGTTTGAGGAGAGTTTTGCAAAAGCCACAAATTAGACATGAAAGCTAATAGACAACAAAGAAAAAGTTTAGAAACTTAGAAATGCATAAATATATGTATAATGTACCATGTCAACATATTTTATCTTTTATTGTCATAAATACATATAATTTCTTTTATTGTAAACACCCCATTTAAAAAATTCAGACTTCTCTGGTATGGGGGGGGGGTGAGCTAAAAATATTTACATAGTTTTTTCAGATCTTGGGGTAGATGAGCCCCTAACCTCCCACAATGTCAAAGGGATACCTATATTTTGTTCTTCACAGAAGTGAAAAAAGCTTAAAAAGAACAACTAAAGTCAGATCTTTCTGCTATTCTCTAGAAGAGAGAAGCTATGGGAGATATTTTCCAGAAGAGAGATCTTCAAGACAAGATCTGAAATGACCAATAAGGAATTCAAACCAAAAGCAAAGTGAAGTTCTTCTAACAGGGACTGGTGACTACTTGCCAGATACTTTGAAGAGAAGCTTCTGGGGTCCTTTCCAATCCATAAATTCTGTGAAATACAATCCTACACAAAATAAATGTCTGAAAAAGTGGCATAGCCATTTCTTGTAACTCAAGTAATGAGTTATTTGATAAATAATATATTTTCCATCTTAGAAGTAGAAAGCCAGAAGAAAACCAATTAAAAAATGAATAAATGCAAGCGAGTTTACCTGAAATGATGTCTCAAGCGGCTGTAGTTCGAGGTTTTGATATTAGATTCAATGGACATTTCCATTTAAGAGGCTGCTGTCTCTCCAGATATCAAGCAATTCAAATCTAAAACTCAAAGAAAACTGCCAAGTCCTAAAGTTCAAAATTTATAGATTTAGCAATAGAAAAGACCTTGAGATGATCCAGTTCAATTCTACCTTATTAATGATAACCATGTGGCCTTTGAAGGTGATTTGTATGAAGTCAGACAGCTAGATGAGAAACCAGGTTTGTCAAGCAAGTACTTCTCCAAAACACAAAACACTGGTTTCCTTTCCTTTCCTTTCCTTTCCTTTCCTTTCTTTCCTTTCCTTTCCTTTCCTTTCCTTTCTTTCCTTTCCTTTCCTTTCCTTTCCTTTCTTTCTTTCCTTTCCTTTCCTTTTCCTTTCCTTTTCCTTTCCTTTCCTCCTTTCCTTTCCTTTCCTTTCCTTTTTTCTTCCTTTTCCTTTCCTTTCCTTTCCTTTCCTTTCCTTTCCTTTCCTTTCCTTTCCTTTCCTTTCCTTTCCTTTTCTTTCCTTTCCTTTCCTTTCCTTTCCTTTCCTTTCCTTTCCTTTCCTTTCCTTTCCTTTTCTTTTCTTTCTTTTCTTTTCTTTTCTTTTCTTTTCTTTTCTTTTCTTTTCTTTTCTCCTTGTCTTCCATCTTGTAATGGATACTACATATAGGTTTCAAGACAGAAAAGTGCTAAAGGCTAGGCAACTGGGATTAAGTAACCTGACCCAGATTACACAGCTATGGAATGTATGAGGTCAGATTTGAAACCAGAACCCCCCCATCTTCAAGTCTGGCTCTCAATCCACTAAGCCACCTTGCTGCCTCAACAGTATGGTTTTCAATGAAAACTCCTCACTGTGACCCAAAAGTACATCTCTGTACCCATTTTCCAAAGGCTGTATTAATATCTATGAAGATCAACTTGATTAAATTTATACAGGAATAGCCTAAGTCTAAAAGTAAATATTGCAGGCAGCTACATGGCTCCTGAGGGTATCCACTTTTGCTGCTTGTGACTGGAAATCCTTCCCCCCAACATTTCCCAATTGAAGGGACTTTCTAAAGAGAAACTTGAGTAGACCTTACCTCAGCTCCTGTTGCCCAGGGGTGAGTCAACCTGACTTTTTCTCAGGTGGCTCAGGCTGCCAAGACCTGTGTTCCCCCCAAACTCGAGGAGGGAGGGAAAAGGGTTTAGATAGAGACAGGGACTCCTTTTCCCCACATTCCTTTCCCATTCTTCCCTGCCTGTTATTTCTTTTGTATTACCTGATTGAGTTGACATTAAAAGTCATCTGATCTCCAAGCTGAGTGTGAGTGAACAGATCAAGGGGAGACCCTTTGGTCTCAAGTAGTGGAGGGGGGGGACAAGAGGGACAAGACCAAATTGGAGAGAGCAACTTTATCTTAGGAGGGAAGGCAAAAGGTGGAAAATCTTCAAACCCCCTCTCCTCTTTCTGAGCAAACCTAAACATCAGCTGTCTCCCCTGAACCCTGCTTTGAGAAGAGGGGAATCTCTACTCTTTCCCCTCTCAATATTGAAAGTCTTAACCCCTCTGTTACAACTTAACCTCCTGTGGAATACACACCTATAAGTATGGAGTAGGGGAAAATGGGACATGGATGATAATGCAGTAATGTTTGCAGAAAGATGCCTGAAAAACCTATACTACATCAAGAAGATCCAGAATGAATTTTGGGGTGTAGTTGATTGAACTGAAGGTTGATTGAACATTTATTTTGAATGTACACTCATGCCAAAGGGGACTGCCCCCTAATTGGTTTCTGTCAATGCACCCAGCAAAACATTGGTTTTGCTCTCTCTCTCTTCTATTCCCCTCTTATCTCTAACTATTGTAGTTTCCTCTTAGAAGGTGAAATTTTGTATGCACCTGTAGTTAGAAGACTTAGAGGTACAAGATGATTATGTTAAGTGATCAATTGGGAAGACTAGTCCCCCAATCATCATCAGAGGGGATTGTGAATTTTAGATTTTCTCCACCATGCATAGTCTTTAGAATTTTAGCAACCAGGAATGTAGACACCCCCACTTAAGGATTAAGTGTGGGGGAGGAAGGACTATGACCCATGTGTGTTAGCAAGTGACAAATCAGAAACAAATAACTGACCCCCTGGGTTGTCCAAAGCCAAGTTGAAGCCACCATTGGTACATGTAAGACACAGGAAGTGACATAAAGAACTGCCTTTATATTTCACATCACTTCCTATGAGAGGGACTTGGCGGTGGAACTTGACTATGGAGAAGCTTGAGCATGAGACCTCAGACTGCTTCCCTTAGATGATCATGTGGTGAGTGATAAGGCTGACTCCCCTTTCCTTGACCTTTTCTGGAGGCAACAGCCTCTGGAAAGGCCCCTTGGCTGAGGCCTCTGAACTCCTGCTGGGTTCAGACCAGGCTAGGGCAGCTATCCCTCCCTTTTTCCTATCTCTCTCTCATTCTTAATTTCTTCCTCTATTCTAAATAAACCACTATAAAATTCCATTCTGACTTGAGTAGTTCATTGGAATTTAGAATTTAAATACCTGGCAACCAACTTAAAAAAAAAAAAAAAATATATATATATATATATATATATATATATATATATATTCCATCCAATCATAAGTTTTATCCCTAACAAAGGTAGAAGAGCAGTAAGAGCTAGACCATTGGGATTCGTTCAGGATTAGTTCACAGCTAGGAGGAGTCTGAGGCCAGATTTGAACCCAGGGCCTCCTGTCTCTTGGCCTGGCTATCTATCCACTGTCAAAGGGAAAAAGAGAGAAATGGGTGAAATGTAAGCAAGGAAAGAGTTTTGCAGGAGAAGAGCTAGCCACATGCAGGAACCAAATTACAATGAGTTCTGGAACTCAGAGAGGGGATATGAGGAGGCACAAATTGATGCTCAGGGCTCTTGACTTCCTTTCTCTTGAGCTGACTGGAGGTTTTGGATTCCTGTCCCCTGGAGCTGAGGAAAGTTAAGATACTTTAACTCTGTTTGTTCCTACTTGACTAACACCTACATTGAAATGAAATTAAAGTGCTCTTGTCTGCTGAAAAAAATAACCCGAAGAAGATCTGTGAACAGGGAGACTGAACTAAGCAAAGACAGTGTTGGTGAGGGCCTGAGCCCAAACTCTGACCTGAGGCCCAGCTGGGTTGAACTCCACCATCAAGAGTTCAATCTTGGCTATATTTGGAGAACTGTTTCATCTTGTAAACCAACCTGGGAGGCTTCATTAGATTATTATTATTATCATTATTATTAGTATCATTATTTCACCAAGGAACCACCTAACTGCCCTAAATACTACTGTTTCTGGTGGAAATGGTCTACTATCCTGCCCCATATCTTTCTGAACCAAATTATTGTTCCTGGATATTACTCCTCCATATGAATTATCTCCTCATACCGATTAGAATGTAAGTTTCTTTTTTTTTTTAAACCCTTACCTTCCGTCTTGGAGTCAATACTGTGTATTGGCTCCAAAGCAGAAGAGTGGTAAGGGCTAGGCAATGGGGGTCAAGTGACTTGCCCAGGGTCACACAGAGAATGTAAGTTTCTTGAAGGTAGGAAATATCTTATTTTTTAAAAATTTGGGTTTTTTAGAACTTACCAGTCTTTGACATAGAATAATGAGGGAATTGTAGGAAATGATGGAACCACACAGACTCCATCTTGTGACTCAATTCTCTACATAGCTCTGTTCCCTTTCTATTCAATTATGGATCAAGACCAATTTCTTTCTTGTGAGAAAACTATTCACTTATGGAAATTGTGAGAAAACTTTATTGTATTGTTTGCACCTAGTCCAAGATGAGGGGCCTCTCCAGAGGCTAGTGCCTCCAAAAAAGCCAAGGAAAGGGAGTTAGCCTTTTCACTCACCATGTGACAGTCCAAAGGGAAGCAGTCTGAGATCTCAAGTCCAAGCTCCTCCAAAGTCAAGTTCCAAGGCGAAGATGCCCTCACAGGAAGTGACCATGAAATTTAAAGGCAGTTCTTTGTCACTTTCTGTGCCTTATGTGTACCAGTGGTGGCTTGAACTTGCCTTTGGCCTGCCCTGGAGGCAGTCAGTTGTTTCTGATTTGTCACTTGCTACCACAAGTGGGTCATAGACCTTCCTCCCCCACACTTAAACCTTAAGTGGGGGAATATACATTCTTGGTGGCTAAAATTCTAAAGAATAAGTAGGGTGGAGTTAATCTCAATTTCACAAGGAGGAGGAGGACATTTCTTGTTCTTATTTCAGAGAAGTGTACCTGTTTCCTGCCCCTATCAACTTGGAAAGTGCCTATTCTTCTTTCTATTAGAAATCAGATTACCCAATTTTACATATTAATTGTTTTCTTTTAATTAATTGGCTTTTTTTGATTGTTTTAATACATAAAAATCTGTCTCATTCTGTATTCAGGGTCATTGGATTGTCTGAGGGAGTTCATTGGCTAATAAATCTATAACTTGGATCAATTAATTTATTAATTATCTGCCACAGTAAAGCCTAATAAAAGTTATTTTTCATTTAAAAGAAAAAAAACCCTATCAGATCTATCTGAACATGCTTGAACAATTTACTCCTAATCCTTCTATATAAATTCACCTTCCCATGCATGCAGTTCACTTTTTTTTTCTACTCTTTATGGGAGCCTGACTTTCTTTTTTTAATCTAGTGTCTCACCACAATGGTAGCCACCAGCAAAAAGACAAAAGAAAACCCTTCCCTTTCTTCCCTTACTGCTTGCAAGATATTTACCAGCTTGGATTTCTTAAACATGAGATAAATTGATTTTAAATTCTTGGCAGGTGTGTAAAATATAATATCAAATTCTCCCATGTTGCCCAGCAAATCTAAATTAGACATTTTGAATGCAATGTCCTGTTGGGGATGTCCAAACCATTAAGTCAGCATCCACTGACCAGATACTTAATTGTACCCAAATAGGGAATGTTATTTCTTTATCTCCTTCCTCTCTACCAGTGATTTTTAATCTGAGGTTCAGAACTCTCCAAGGCATTAGTGGAAAGTGTTCAGGAAGTCTAGGAACTTGATGGGGAAATTTTACATCTTTATTTTCACTAACCTCCAGATAAAATTTATCATTTCCTCCAATTAAAAAAAAATTAAAACACATTATTTCAGTTGCATCTGACTCTTTGTGACCCCATGTGAGGTTTTCTCAGCAGAGACACCTGCGTGGCTGTCCATTTCTTTGTCCAGCTCATTTTACCAATAAGGAAACTAAGGCAAATATAGTTGACTCCATAGTTACTCCCCAGTCACATTACTACATCTGAAATCAAATTTGAAGATGAAGTTTTCCTGATTTCAGGCTTGGCACCCAATATACTGCACCTAAAAATTCAACTAAATCATAAATAAAACACCCATATATATCCATTAAATAACTGACTTTTGCAAGGCAGTCTAAGTTGACTCCAGCACACATCTCATATAAAAATCCCTTTCCTTCTAGTCAGTTCTTCTGCCCCAGCCAAACCTCCATAGCTGTACTCTTTCCTTTATGTGGATAAACAAGATTAAAGTTTTCTGCCTCTTATGGGATATAGGGGGCTCAAAACAAGTTACTAGCTTGAGGGAACCAGTAAGGACCACCTGACTAGGTCTGTCAGACTAGGTCTGACTAGACCCTGAATAGTGAACATTTGAAAATGTTTGCTTTGACCATTTGCAACCCATGACTGAGAGTGACTGAGACTGAGCGTGGTTGAGCAAGTGAAAGTTTTAAGAAAGTTTTATTTCCTCACTTTCATATTAATTATAAGGCTTTGATTCTACATGGTGTTTTGATCCTTTTGTTAATTTAACTTTACTAAAAAATTGGGACATATTTCCTTCTTTTGAGGTTGTTAGATTGAACAAATCACACTAAAAACAACTACTTCATGAGTAGTCTCTGATCCTACTCCATCATCTGGCCTACATAATGTCTTCTCAATGGATCGAAATTCTCCTTTTTTAAGCTTCACTAATTTTCCATTCATCTTCCTTCTTCTAGGAAAGGACACCTGTCTACCGGGGAAGAACAAGAAGCAAGATCAGGGTTATATGAGATGAACCATGTTAGATATAGGTTTTTAATTCTAACATTCAAATTTCAACTTGTGATGAATGAAAATGATGAAAAACAGAAGAAAGGAACAAGGGGAAAAGGTCTTTATTAAGGAAAAAGGAGGGGGTCTCTTCTCAGGTAAGTTCTCCCCTTTGCTCCGCAGCTCCCTGGCTCCAAGTCCCCTTCAAAAATCCCTCCCTGGCGTAGGATTGGTTCATTCATAGACCAATCCCACGCCAGGAAGTAGGGGGAGGAAACCCTGGGAGGTTCAATGCATGCTGGGAAATGTAGTTCCGGCATACAGTCTTTTTCTTTCAAACCCCACAAAGTCAAGCTGGAGTTATTTTGGAGTCACCTGCATTTCCCCACAGATCCAAATAAGAAATCACTTTCAAAGTAATGAATCACAATATTTCTTTTCACTATGGTTCTAATTCCTTTAAAAAGTATTGGGGGGTTGTTTTTCCCCCATTCCTAAAGTTGTGAACTTAACAAGAATCCTTTAAAATGAACTCGACCATATACACAGCAGAAGAGAATGGTAAGGTTCTACACTGAACTTCTACATCTTCACAGTAAGTTTCTCAAATTATTCATTTCACATCGGAGCACAATTCAAATTAGCATAACTGAACAGAAAGGGTTTTCTTCACTAATGTATTCTGTCCTATTTCCAAATGAAAACTATATTATAGATTCTTATTTGTAGAACTTTCTTTTGCAAATATAAACACTGCCTCACAATTTCTTTCTTTCTTTCTTTCTTTCTTTCTTTCTTTCTTTCTTTCTTTCTTTCTTTCTTTCTTTCTTTCTTTTTTTAAACCCTTACCTTCTGTCTTGGAGTCAATACTGTGTATTGGCTCCAACGCAGAAGAGTGGTAAGGGCTAGGCGATGGGGGTCAAGTGACTTGCCCAGAGTCAAACAGCTGTGAAGTGTCTGAGGTCAAATTTGAACCTAGGACCTCCCATCTCTAGGCCTGACTCTCAATCCACTGAGCCACCCAGCTGCTCCCCCCCACAATTACTTTCTCATTGAAATCATACCAAAGAATCTTTATTTGATACTAACTATAGAGATGACAAAAATATATTAATTATAGTTCTTCTCTTTAGGTAGTCTATAATGTAGTTGGGGATACAAAAATTATCATGCTAAAAGTTAAACCATAAAATATTTATTGTTTATTATGTTACAGATGCATTGAGGGTACCCTTGATGAAAGCATGAAAAAAGAACTCAAGCAAATCACATATTAACAATCATACAATTAACTAAAAAGTATGGAAAAATAGAAGATCCTGGTGTATGTATCATGATTACCAAAAACACAATTGAATTAGCAATGCAAAATAAAGCCTTAAAAGGCTTTCATCCAACAAGGCATTTCTCATGCTTATATTAAGGTTATACAAGATTCTTTGATAATTGCAATCATGGAAACAACTTTGTTGCTCAGTGACCTTAGAATCAATATCAAGTGAAACATAAAACTAAGAGACTGGTTTACACAAAGTCCATGTGAAAAAGAGATCCCTTATGGAAGTTAAAGCCTTCTACTCTGATGATTATATCAAATTCCAGAATACTATTAGGAAAGGGGTCATCAGCTACAACCAGCAGGCAGCCTACAGCCATTTTTTGTGCAGCCAAAGAAAATGAGACAGAAATTTTTAAAAAGTTATGAAAGGTTCATTTTCTTAGCTGCAGCAGTTTTAAGGCTGGCTATAAGCAAAAATGTGTAGTCTTTCAACATGGACTTCCCCTTTTTGTAACCAATGTTGAGTCACCTTCTGAAAGGATGAGGTAAGCATTTATTAAATGGTCTTTCCACCTATCCATCCATCCCTGAATGTATGTATGTATGTATGTATGTATCTATCTGTCTGTCTGTATTTCTGTCTGTCTATCTATCTCTATCCTTCTATCTAGTAATCTATCTACCTATCATCTATCTGTTTAACTATTATCTTTCTATTTATCTAATATCTTTCTATTTTGTCTATTTATCTACTGTCATCTGTCTTTTGTGTATCTCTCTACTATCATCTGTCTTTTTCATCTATCTTTTGTCTCTCTATTCACCTACCATGTATTTATCTACATATATATCACCTCTCACTTATCTGCCTATCTATATATCATCTGTCTCTCTTCCTATCTATGACTTTGAGAGACATCATGGTGGTAGAGCTGACAAGAGTTGGCAGCCACTGCACTTGTGGAATGAGTGAAAATGGGGAGTTTAGGATTACACCCAGGTTGCAAACCTGGGTAACTGGAAGAACAGAAGTAACTTCAATAAAAATAGGCAAACTCAGTACAGTGGTAAGTTTACAGAAAAAGATGATTTATTTGTGAGATACAGAATTTGATATGTCTGTAGGACACCCAGTTCAAAATGTGTAATAGTCAGTCGGTGATCCAGGGCAAAAACTCAGAAAAAAGATCAGGGTTGAATATCTAAATTCCTGAATCATCTGCATAAATAATATTTAAACCCCTGGGAGCAGATGAGGTCATCAATAATGAAAGAGTAAATAGAGAAGGGAACCCAAGAGATAACTGTATATAGGAGGGAGGAAAGTCCATCAAAAGTAAGGCATTCCAGTGTGGATGATTATCTCCCAGATAACACATACAGGAGTGATCAGACAGGTGTCAAGAGAACAGGATTGGGAAAACCCAGAGAAGAAAGAGTTCTCAGAAAGATGCCAACTGAGAAAAGAACACTGAACTTAGCCATTACATTAGTAACTTTGGTTGTTAGTAACTTTGGAAAAAGTAGTTTCAGTTGAATAATAAGTCCAGATTGCAAAGAAGTAATAGGAAAAGTGAAAGGATACAGCGTTTCCTTGGAATATGGCCATGAAAGAGAGGAGATATGAGGATTATATTTGAAGCACCATGGAGAGGGCAAGAGAAAGACTTTGTAGGCAAGGGCTGTCTTTTATCTCTTTTTGTATCCCCAGCTTTTAGCCCACTGCCTGTCACATAGTTGGTATTTATTAATTAGTAGTTTATTAATTGGCTGATTGTGAGTCAATCAGAGATCAGAGGGAATGAGATCAAGATGATAGGCAGAGTGAGATGATCTTAGTGAGAAGGGCCACCAAACCAAAAGAGAGTTTGGGGTGATGGCAAGTAGTTTGATATATAGAGAAGAGAGGGAAGGGGAGCTCATGGTGAAAAGCTTCTTTTTTCCCAATAAAATAAGATAAGGTCTTCTACTGAAAGAGAGCTGTGGAAGTAGTAATATGAGAAGTTCGAGGAGAGGTTCAGAACAGCCTCTGTGGGAAGTATGACAAAGAATCAATTAGGAAGGCATCAAAGAGCTATTTAAAAGAAGTTAGGACATAGTTGTTTTCAACTAAAATGAATTCATATTGTTTCAAGAATAAAGAGTTTCATACTTCTTGAAATAATTGCCTATACCTCAGGGTGTCACAAAATCCCAGAAGGTTGTTACTCATCTCTACTTGCCATTAGGCAGAGACAACTTTAATTTTGTAGATAATGATAATTCAATTTAACCATAAATATTTACTGAGGGCCTATTATGTGTTATTTATTGCACAAGGCACTAAGGTGGTCCTAAGGATGAATAAAAGTACCTACCCTCAAGGAACCTCAGATCCAGCTAAGAAGAATAAAACATAAATGTGGGTATAACCAGCAGGTGAACATCCCAAGCAAGCTCTTGGCTTATCAGAATTAGTTCATTCTTGGGGACCTCTCAAAAATAATTTAATTTTATGCCTATTCAGGGTTTCCTCTGGTAATTCAGAATATCGTTTGTGTCCACATCTCTATTATCTCCATTGGCGTTGGCAAGGTGGTCTAAAACTCCATGTAAGCACTCATAAATGCACATCAGACTCAAGATAACTTTTATTTCACTCCACAGAAAACACAAAGCAATAAACTGGATTTAGCAGCTCATATACTATCCACCTCTTTTTTATGAAGAGTGTCAGGAACCTGTACAGTTCTCCAGTCTCATGGTACCATTCTGTGTTTTGTGCACCTTTTAAAATGGAAACAAAGTTGATGTTGCTTCTGAGGTAACTCATAAACTACACCATCCAAATGATTCATAGCAATAGTAGAGGAAAGGTCCAGATTTTTTACTCCTATAGACTGGCTTAGTCCCTTGCTGAGCTCTGGAGCTACTTGTTCAATCTTTAGTCCAGGAGCTCCTGATTCTTTTGGAGATATATAGGTTTTCAGGAACTCCCATGGCTGCCATTCTTAGGCTGAGAGGTTTTACCACTGTCTCTTTCAGCAAGGTCCTGGTATTACTCTTCTCACCTCTAGGGACAATGGGTAAGAGCATTGACAAGAGAGCAGGTTTCGCATCAGGGAAAAGGCTTCCTCTCTCTCTCCTCCCCTTTCCTACCCAGCTCTGCTTTTAGGTCTTTTGTTTCTGGTCTGTTCTTACTTCTCTTTTTCTCTGTCTCTAAAAGGATCAACTCTACAGTAAAGAATTCCTTTAACAGACCCAGCACAAATAGGTGATTTCAATCCAAAACACCTCAAGCAGGACAATCCATGCTCCATGACCAAAACTCAATCCCTTCAACCAAGTCCTAATGAATGTGTTTATACCTTTGATGGGAAGATATCATATTACCAAGGCTTACCTACCAATAAATTCATAAAGCTGATGTGGTTGCCCTCATCCAAATCACTACATCAATGAGAATATAGATGAGAATGTAAGAAAGATACACAGAAAGTGCGCTGAGAGTTCAATGGAAAGAGGATTCTCTTCAAGGTGGAGCTTTCCACAGGTTGTTGTGATTCTTTTTTTTTGGGGGGGGGGTTATAGTTTATTTATTTATTTAGAATATTTTCCCATGGTTACATGATTCATGTTCTTTCCCTCCCCTCTTCCCTCCCTCCTCCCAGAGCTTACATGCAATTCCCACTAGGTCATGCATATATCATTGTTCAAAAGCTATTTCCACATTATTCATATTTTCAGTTGAGTTATCTTTTAACATTAAAACCCCAGTCATATCCCCATCAAACCACGTGATCGATCATATGTTTTCCTTCTGTGCTTCTGCTCCCACAGTTCTTTCTCTGAATGTGGGTAGCGTTCTTTCATATAAGTTTCTCAGGATTTTCCTGGATCACTGCATGGCTGCTAGTAGAGAAGTGCATTACCTTCGATTATACCACAGTGTATCAGTCTCTGTGTACAATGTTCTCCTGTTTCTGCTCCTTTCACTCTGCATCACTTCCTGGAGGTTGTTCCAGTCTCCATGGAATTCCTCCACTTTATTATTCCTTTTTGCACAATAGTATTCCATCACCAACATAGATCACAATTTGTTCAGCCATTCCCCAATTGAAGGGCATCCCCTCATTTTCCAATTTTGGCCACTACAAAGAGTGCAGCTATGAATATTCTTGTACAAGTCTTTTTCCTTATTATCTCTTTGGGGTACAGACCCAGCAGTGCTATGGCTGGATCAAAGGGCAGACAGTCTTTTATCGCCCTTTGGGCATAGTTCCAAATTGCCCTCCAGAATGGTTGGATCAATTCACAACCCCACCAGCAGTGTATCAGTGTCCCAACTTTGCCACATCCCCCCCAGCATTTATCACTTTCCTTTGCTGCCATATTGGCCAGTCTGCTAGGTATGAGGTGGTACCTCAGAGTTGTTTTGATTTGCATTTCTCTAATCAGGAGGGGTTTAGAACACTTTTTCATGTGATTATTGATAGTTTTGATTTCTTCATCTGAGAACTACCAATTCACATCCCTTGCCCATTTGATGGGATTCTTAACTAACCCTTAGCAGCAAACCTGGAGGGTCCCTTTTCCCCTGACCTTTTTCCTAGCAAGAATTCAACAAATATCTGTTATTTTGAGTTAAATTTCTTAAATTGAACTTAATCTTTTTTTAGAAATGAGACCCTTGAATTTTACCCAAATATCCACCAGGGGGCATTATGGTTCAAACATAAGAATGAGTTAAAGTCTTGAGAATTATCCCATCCAGTCCAACTCATTTTATTTTCTAAAGTGTATTGTTCTCACGGAACAATTGGACTCTTCTTACATAATAGTTGCACTAGGCACTTTTGCTCCAAAGAGCACTTCTTTCCTGACAGCAGAACCTAAGGAATATCCATCAGAATTTCCAGCATATTATCTGAGCCCCATAGAAAGGCTCAGGAAATTTGAATCCTCCCAAGGTTTTAAGGGCCCAAGTTCAGACCAGAAACAAGACATAGATCTTGTAGCTGTCAAACCGAGCTAACTCGTCTCTATTCTGAATTGCTTTCCTCTTCCCCCATCCATCCACCACGTTGATATTTATAGGCAATAAAATGTAAACGATGTTCAGAAGCCTAAAAATCCACCTTTGGGGGTAGAGGACCTCGCACTAAAAATACAGATGATACTTGTGAATCCTCAGCTGGCTCCAGCCCAGCGGGGAGATCATCGTAAAGCAACAATGCTCTCTCCTATATAAGGTGAAGAGTGCTGCTGCTCTCTGACCACAGCAAATGAAGAAGACAGGAGGCAAATGGAATGGGGTGGAGAGAAGGGAAGGGAGTGGGGTGAGGAGAGATCCCAGGAGCGCTGAGGAAGGAAAGGGAGAGGCTAGAAACATATGGCAGGATCCGTGTTGTTTTTAGCATTTCATCTATTCATTAAACTAAAAATAAACTTCTTGGACCCGGCTTGAGAAACCACAGAGCCACAGAGGAGACTAGGAGAACCTTGGAAATCCAGAGACAGATGATAGCTAAATAATAATAATCCTGTCAGGGCCAAGGGCATCCTAGCACAATTCCCAGGTCCCTCAAGTTTCCTGACCTGCTCTGCTTTCACAAGGGTTCTCCTGCTTTCTGACTCACAAGTATTTATCCAAGGAGAAAGGTATAGACAGCTACCCAGGTACCACTGGGGACCTCAGGCAAAGTCTTCTAATTTTCATGCATCTGGGAATAGCCTAGGAAAATAGGTCATTTTCTTGCTGTCTTAGAATGAAATTCTAAAACAGAATCATGGCTAAGCAACAGATGAAGGGCTACCGATGTAGTCACTCTGAAGGAGCAAAAGGTTTTTGTAAATTTTTAATTCACTGTTGTCTATTTCAGACTGATTTTTTTTTAACTTGCTTTTTTCCTCTTTCGCTTTAAATTCACAGCCACAAGAGAGACAGGGAAGAGGGTGGTCTCTTTGACATTTCCAAGGAGGTCCCTCAAACATTCAAACGGCTCATTCCATGAGTCTGGCTGATACCCCCTGTCATTGTCAAAGCACCTTTCCCTCCCTGGGAAGCTGAATGTATTTTAGAGAAGTGCTCATTTTGCTTCACTAGATCCTTGTGGGGATGTGGAGAGAAGGAATGGTATTCCTTGGGAGGTAGGAATAGACAAAATGGGCTTTGATCCCAGCTCCCCGTATATCCTTTTTTTTTTTTAAACTCTTACTTTTTGTTTTAGAATCAATACTTAGAGTGGCAACTCTTGTTCAGGGCTACACAGCTAGGAAGCATCTGAACCCTGAACTCCTGTCTCCAGGTCTGTCTCTCTATCCACGAGCCACCCAGCTATCCCTCCACTATAGCCTTTTATTGTAAACTGACTATAGTAGCTGGTTGGTTATCCATACCAAATAAAAAGGAACTAGAGAAGAAATCACCCCAAATTACTTTGGGGGATACTTTGTACTTCCACGCAAATATCCAGTCTGCTAGGTGGCTCAGTGGGTTTGGAATCAGAAATACTCCTCTTTCTGAGTTCAAATATGACCTCAGCCACTTCCTATGTGTGGCCCCGAACAAGTCACTTGACCTTATTTGCCTCAGTTTCCTCATCTATAAAATGAGCTGGAGAAGGAAAAGGCAAACCGCTCCAGTATCTTTGCCAAGAAAACCCCAAATGGGGACATGAAGAGTCAGACATGACTGAAACCACAGAACAACAACATGGGAATGGAACATCACATGCTCTGTTAAATGCAATCCCCATCAGTCATCTTGGACTGTTTTTCTTTATAACAAGGTAAAGCCCACTGGGCGGGAAGGGGAAGAGTGCAGAAAAGCATGTCTAGAAGTGAATGTTGTCAAGCCAAAAGCCATCCCAGAGAGATGAGTAATATCAGTTCTGTGGGCCATCAGCTTCCTCATTTACTCATGAACTGTGAACTGAATCAGAGCCTCATTGAGCATTCCACGTATAAAGTGCTTTGGACACCTTAAGCTCTCCGTGAATGGTTATCATCATCATCTCCCAACTAGCCACTCCATTTCTAGATGGCCTCTTCTGGTCCCCATCGCATCTTCTGGTAGGCTATCGCTGACACCGTATACAATCCAGATGCATTTTCACTTTTGGCTGCTGGCTTTTTAAGCTTTCTCTGAGCACCCCAACTAAATGCCTCTTAGGAGTTTGTTATCATTTTTGCTTCCTGCCGCCTATCCCTTCTCACAAGTGAGTGACTCCCTCAATCTGAGAAGGAACTTTCCCTGGAGCAGCAAAGTGGCCCAGGGGAGTCACCCAGGAACCCTACCATGATGCTCTGCCCCATTTCCACTCTTTTCTCTTGTTCATTGTTTATATAAGACATTGTTCTCCAGCAGCCCGACCACATTGGCATGCCGTCTTCCACCCATGTGGAACACATTTTCTCCCGCTGCTCCAATTGGAGAGGAATGAAAATGATTCCTTCCCCCTTCACCGTCTTCATGTTTTCTACTGAAATTGGGACTGACTATCCGAGCTACCTTAGCATCCAGTCAGAGACTGGGAAACTGGTGTGAGAGGCACTCACGTGTAGCTCGTTTTACATATTTTTTCACTTACCTAACAAGTTTCTTTTGCAAGCCTCTGAGCAGGTCCTAAATTTCAATGCGAATGAAATGGAACGCTTCGATGATATAAATTATTTTTATTGAAAAGTTCGTTTCTTCTGGGAGACTGTCTAAAAATGAGTTTCTCTCATTTTATATCTCTTTTGTGAATTTTAAATGGGACTATAATTCAAAACATTGCTATTTTGTCAGAGAGCCGGTGCCAAGCTAACATTTTACTTTGGGGCAATTTTAACCACATGCAGCAGATTCCCGTAAAAGGTTTGAGAAACATTCCCAGCTAAACAAATGCCACAGGGAAAAATACAAATAGCACTTGGGTTCTGAAAGCCAAACCAAAGGACTCAAGTATACGTTTTAGGCTGTTTAAAGAGAATTGAACTCGTGGAAAACATTCAGGGGAGAGGCCTGTGAGACAGTCCCAGAGTCAGTCAGAAGCGGTTCCCTGGCCTGTCCTGAATGCCGGTGCAGATTTAGGCACGTCCAAGGAGGGCTCTGTTTCGTTATCTGGTTCTCCAGAGCTCCTGTGGGATTTCATGTGGCAATGCAAAGAGCATGGACTTAGCGTCAGAACCCTTGAGTTCCATTTCTGGCTCTAATAGTTCCCAGAAATACAGAAAGTTTCTGAGCTAGAGAGAAACTCAGAGGCTCAAGAGTCCAGCCCATGCCTGACCCCAACTCCTCTTTTACATTGTTCCCAAGAAAAGGTCTCCCACTCTGCTTGAACACCTCCAGTGAGGGGAGCTCATTACCTACAGAGGCATTCTACTCCTACATAATTGCGAGCTATTGCTATTCATTTTTTTTTTAGAAGAACCCAGCCTGGCAGTACACACACACACACAAATCCTGCTGGGCTTCTGTTTGCTAACTTTTAACAGTGTCACACAAAGGGAAACATGAGAAAATGTAAACTTTAGGAATTTTTGATGGAGGTTCAGTCATGTTATTTATTACTCAAGACATCTGAAACCACCAATTGTGGGATCCAATGAACTCGCGACTCCATAAAAACAGAGGCCACGTCTACATGACAACAAACCAAATGCTTCAGTGAGGCTTGAACCTGTGCCCCTGGTTTTGGTTAGGAGTGTTTTCCCTTTCAAATTTGATCTCCACTGGAACAAAACGTTTCAAAGGAATATTTTAGAGTGACTAGTGAATTCTGCCACACTGATGTGACACAGATTCTCTGACCCTCAATCTCTCCAGCCCTGGTGGGCTCCATGACTCTTTTTAAGAAACCCTTACCCTCCATCTTAGAATCAATACTGTATATTGGTTCCAAGGCAGAAATGTAGTAAAGGCTAGACAATTGGGGGGGGGGGGTTTAAGTGACTTGTCCAGGGTCTCATAGCTAGGAATTGTCTGAGACCAGATTTGAACTCAGGATCTCCTATCTCTAGACCTGACTCTCAATCCACTGAGCCATCTAGCAGTGCCCTCCAGCTCCATTACTTCTAAGGGCACCCAGGGGGTTTGTGGGAGTATCTTCTCTGCCATCCGCTTAAGTACCAACTAGTTGTGTTTCCCCATTTGTCAAAGGATCGGGGACTAGTTAAATTCCACTTAACCATTTAATATCAATTGGCTTTTGCAAAAGGATATTTGCTTTAGTCACATAACAAGAACAAATGTTCAAACATTTCCCAACCAACAAGTCAGGAGTATGATCCCTCCTATTATACTTCAAATTTGGGGATGAGGATTAGGCTGTAAATTTAGCTCAGTTCCTGCACAGCGATTTGTTTCATAAAATTGGCATGCAAAGGAAGCATTGCTATGAGAGGAATTCTTCCAGTCGATTGGGACCCTCAAAGTCACTTCCCAAAATCACTCCTTGCTTCTTGAGACATCAATGCTGGGCTAGCTGCAACACCCACTATGGATTCCAGCTCCCATAATAAAGCACTTTGCTAGCCTTAAAGCACTATGTAAATGCCAATTATCATTACTGTTGTTGTTGTTGTTGTTGTTATCCTACAGTCAATAGACCTCTTATCTGGTGAAAACTTCATTCTCTGAGCCCTCTAATCAAGTAATGCAAGGTAAAAGTCTAACAACCAGGTTGTCTTCTACTTCCGAAAATGTATGCTCAACACTTTTAAATTTAATCTGCATAATGAACACTTTCTTAAATCTAGACAATCAAGAAAACAACAAATCAAGCCTTTATTTGTAGCATTTGCCAATTTCTGAGTAGTAAATGCTCACACTAAAAAAATTTAACCATCAGCTCTGGGTGGCCATTTAAAATTTGCTACAGAACATCCCTTCTATGATTCACCACAAGACTTCTAGAATTATGGTTCATCCATTTCATTGATCAAAATTTCAGATGGTTTTTTTCAAGGAGCTTAGCTGAGAAGTGGAGGAGAAATATAGGATAATAGCCAGCAGTGATGGCAGCCTCTAGGTAGAGTTTTTAAGGCTAGAGGAGACATGAGTATGTCTGTAGAGCCAGCAAGGAGGTAGAAATTCAAGATTAGAATACAGATGATGCTGGGACAATATGCCAATGGCTTTGGCAAAAAGAAAAGCCACTTAATCAGAGTCAGAAGTGTAAGGAGGAGACAATGGTGACATTACCAGAGGGATATAAGATGGAGAGAAGAGGACATTCTTTTTTCACAGTAGATCAACCCAATTCTTAACACCTGGGTCACTTATCAGCCTAACAGTATTCACCAGCACAACACTCAGATTATCTGTTATCCTGCATTCTCCTGTTATCACTAGAATGCCCATGTGGACTCTCCTGATCATGCATTTCATGAATATTTTCTAGATTACTTACTTCCTTTGGCTATCATAGTTTATACTATTACTGCCTACCATGCATGTCTGCATTGCTCTTGGGATCATCTATAGTTTTGATTTTTCAGAAACCACCATTTGGAGCTTCATAGAAACACTGGAAGAAAATCCAAACATGAAAATAGTCTTTTAACTTCAGGGAGAAGTTTGGGATCTTTGAAAGCATTGAGCTCTTCCTCATGTGCAATCCAATCCACTGTCTTCCATGTTTTTACTTCTAAGACTAAACCATTGTCTCTCTGGAACATATTTCCAAAAGAAATGCATTGAAGTCATTGGACTTCCTGTAGAATGACATATCCTGGTCTATAAGTCAGATGATCCTCATCCATTTGATTTTTCCCACTTAGATGGTTAGGGAGATTTCTTTTGAGTTGTTGTGAGGAAGTCCTGTTGCACTTTAAGATTTAATATGATCCGCACAAATCATGCTTGCATATTTTCATACAGGAGCATTCCGAAATCTTTGTTATCCCCAGAGAAACACTCTTCCATTTGAATTTGGTACAAAACCTTCTCCACAAAAGTGGCAAATAGCTTTCCTGGATGGGCCTGACCCTGTTAATCAGAGGATAAGCACAGTTGTTTCTGAGGTTGTCTCTATTGAGGAAATTTACATGATCTTAATATATGCAAGAGGGAAATTTTGCTGGGATTTTGTTCTTTGCAGTCATATAGCTTTAAAAATAATAATCAATAACATGCATGGAAGTATCTTATGTTCTATATACTCATTGGTCAATTTGGCCAATTTCAATATTTTCAAAAGGCTTCCTCTTTCCTTTTTTTGTTTTTGGTCTTTTTTTATTGATGCAAAGTGTTTTGGGTTTTACTACATCAAAGTCATTTCCTGATGTACCACCATCCAAGTCTCTTTTGTGAGAAGGAAAAATAACTAGGGAAAAACAACAAAAGAACCGCGTTTGACAGCAAATGCAACTTGCCTCCTTCCTTTTCATATATTCATCATGTATACTCCTGTTATACTGGAAGGAGAACATTTCCATAAAGATTTCAGAAAAATAGAAATGTAAATATCTGGATTGATATTTATTTCTGTTATCACAATCACAGGGAATAATATTATCCATAATTTTTTCTAATCATTGGAATCCTCTCTTTGTTCAGGTAACGTAAAAATCAATCCCTCACTTCTTCCAAAAGGATGTAGCCTCTAGCACCAATTTCTTCTGTGTGTACTTCTTCTAGCCCAGCAAATCTTCCTTCCCATTTTCCTTTTCTCAAGTGTCATTTCTACTTTCTCAGGTAGTATATTGGGGACTGAGGTATCACAGTTCCAATGTGGTAATTCCACTGTAACTGCTGAGGAAAACAACTTATTATAGCAATGTTGTCACATCTGTTCCTTTTTTTCCTCTCCTCCACCCCTTGATGTCCTCATTCTAGTTTTGTGTATAAATAATTTTGAAATGATCTGGCTTAGCTGGTTCTCACACCAAGTTCTCTGAAGAATTGGTTGCTATTTCCTGGTTCTTCACTAATTTATATGATGATTCAATCACCATCTTCTATGAACATCTTCCTCTATAACACTTTATAATCCAGCTCAAAAAAGCATCTTTAATTACATATATTCAAGGCACTGGGACTACAGAGACTTAAATAAATAGATCCAGCCCTTAAGAAACATGACATGAACACAGAGAAGAAAATATGAATTGGAGGATAGAAACAAGTATTTATTAAGTGCCTACTTTGTACCAGACAGTGTTCTAAGTGCTTTGGAAATGTTTATATTGTTTCATCCTCACAACAATTCTCTGAGGCAGGTATGATTATTATCATCATAAGGCAATTTCTGGTGTCTTTTGGTCTCTTTACTTTGGTAATTTCTTTAGATGAGTTAAATTTATATAAGAAATGGTCGTGTGAATCAGTATCTTTCCCTTTATCTTTTTTTTTTTAATCCATAGTCAATTTGAATAGGTCAGGTTAAATTGTTGCATGTAATTTCTTTCTCCCGTATTTATTTTTTCTTCTGATTTAATGTTGATTTACACCTCTTCCTAACTAGTTGATGGTCTGACAAAGAAAACTGATTTGGAGGGGTTTCCCATATCATAACCATTTATCTTCCTATCATTGTCATCCTTCTAATGATCTTCGGTTTTTGCATGTTCAAAGCCCTATAATTTTTTTTCTTTATCTTCTGTCTGAGAATCAGTACTGTGTATTGGTTCCAGGGGAAAAGAGCAAGTGGTAAAGGCTCGGTAATGGGGTTACAAGTGACTTGCCTATAACAGACAAATAAGTCTCTGAAAAGCACTGGCATGAAGTTATGCTTTTTTACAAGCGTCAAGGAGGAACTAAAGAGAATACAGGTCAGCAATGCCCAAAGCACTAGTGAATGAGCAGAGGTCATTATTAAGGCTCTTAATAGAACCAAAGTTTCCAAATCTAGGTTTATCTCAGTTTTACATCTGTATCCACTACAGGTTGCGTTCAACTCGTAGAACACAAATGGAACATCAGCTCTTTCTTATTTTGCTGTATGTCTGCATTGAGATTTTGTGGAAGAAATCTACATTAGAATACAATTGGGAATCTTGTTCCTCTTTTTAGCAACTTGGGGCTGAGAATAAGAACTGGTCCGAATACTGAAAGCCTAGAAACCACTCCCCCTTCCATGCATTTAAACCTCCCCCCACCCAGGTCTGCCCCCAGCCCCAGAGACATCTCTCCATCTCTTGGAGCCTTTTTCTGCCACCTTACAAAGCAAATACTTTATAAAGCACTTCTAAACTTCAGATGTTTCCAATTAGGGAAGGATCTGTTTGGGGAGGGGAATTTCTCCCCTTTTCCCCCAAGGAAATACAAGATCCTTCCTGAGTTACCTGATGACCACTTTCTGTTCAGGATGGGGAGCACTTACTCATTTCCCATTTCATGGAAGGCTTGTATATTAGGCTCCTTATCAATCAATCAAGGGGCTCAGAACTGTTTCTTTAAAGAAAGATGATGGTAAACAAGTTCAATTGTCTTCAAAGAGTTTACAATTTCGTCTGGAAGACAGTAATAAGTAGGAAGCAATTTTTTAAAAATTTAATTCCTAACTTAACATGGACATTCTTATGCCATGTACATATGTACATGCTCACATATACATACATACACATAAACATGACAGAATATTTCCATATATAAAAGAGACAGAAAATAATATTAAACTACTAAAGCTTAAAACTGCACTAAGACTTATGGGACACCCTGTATGTCAAACAGAATCCAGCATGCTTTTTTCCTTTTTTTTTTTCAGTCTTTATTTTCTGTCTTAGAATAAATTCTAAGGCAGATGGGTGGTATGGGCTAGACAACTGGGGTTATGGGACTTGCCTGAAGTCATACACCTAGAAAGTGCCTAAGGTCAAATTTGAACCCAGGACCTCCTGACTCTAGACCTGGTGCTCTATCCACTATACTTCCTAGCTGCACCTACAGTGTGTTTTTTAAAAAGTAAACTATGCACATGTAAAACCCAGTGGAATTGCATTTTGGCTACAGGAGGGGGGTTGGAGGAGGCGGGGGAAAGAACATGAATCTTGTAAGCATGGGAAAACATTCTAAATTACTTAATTAAATAAAATTTTCCAAATTAAAAAAATAATAAATCATGAATTCCATATATTATGCTTAAAACCCTCCAACTTGTTTATGTATATTTCTGAAATTCATAGAAAATAATTAGATAAAAATTAAATGATAAATTTGGCATTACTGACTATAAGTAATTGAATTTAGTGAAAAATAAAATGCATGTGTTAGTGGGGCTTTAGGGGTAAGATTTAAATAAGTGGAAGAGAAGAGGAAGAATATCTCAGGTGATAGGAAAGGCAGGACAAGAGACATGGAAGTGGCATTGGGCATGAAGTGTATGGGGCATGTGTAACCATAATAAAGATCTTAATAAAGCAGAATTATGTGTCAGGAAGTTATTCAAAACATGGTTTTACAGGCCTAGAGGGAACTCTATGGAAAGCTTTAAAAATTAGTCAGAGAGCTTTATATTTTATATGAGCTATTGAAAGTTCTTAAATAGGAAAGTAAAAGATTGAAAATAGAATTTCAGGAAAAGTTGTCATAATTCTCCCTCCTTGTTCAATTTTACAAATTTATATTTGAATGTCCTTTAAAAGAGAGGACATGGGGGAGGGCAGCTGGGTGGTTCAGTGGATGGAGGGCTAGGACCACAGATGGGAAGTTCTGGATTCAAATTTGACCACTTCCCAGCTCTGTGACTCTGGGCAAGTCACTTAACCCCCATTGCCTAGCCCTTACCATTTTTCTGCCTTGGAACCAATGCACAGTATTGATTCCAAGAAGGAAGGTAAAGGTTTGTTTGTTTGCTTTGTATTTTATTTATATACATATATATTTTTTATTTTTTTTACCTTTTAAAAATCACTTTATTTTTTTCACATTTACATGAGATATATTTCCATAAAATACATATGAAAATCAATTTTAAATATGCTTTAATTAAGTTAATAAATCATCTTGTATCTTATGTTGTTGGAGTAAATTATTTTTTAGGCTCTAGCAGTTCATTGTTTTCTAGGCTCTGAAAGTTCAAGGTAAGGGCTTTTTTTTTTTAACTTAAATTTTTTTTAAAAGAGAGGACATGTAAACAGGGGGTGGGGTGGGGGAAGAGATGGGTCAATCACATAACAAGAATGAATATAGATGGATGTGATTCCAGATGGTGAAAAGAAAAAAAGGAGGAAAAAAGCAGAAAGTAATTTTGCTAATATCACTGCAATAGTGGATTTGCATAGGATCTGCAGTGAACTGGAGATAATTTTGCATTTTTCTTAATTTCTGGCATTGCAGTGGTAAAGAAAAAAGTCCTTACCAAATGGTTTTTTTTCTAATCTAGACCTGATTCAGTCCTTTTAGATAGAGACTCCAGCTGACCATTTTACATCTAACAAATAGTAGCACAGAACGCAGTGACAATGACATTGAAAGGATATTTAATAGGGATACCACATTGGTTCAGCTGACAGTTCCCCTTCCTTCCTTCTGGTCCGGAGGATGCATTGATTCAGAGGGCTATCAGAAGTCTATTAAAGCTGGGAAACTCAGATTGTGGCTTTGGCTCATGATTCTTTGGGCCACCTTGAGCCTATTTCGGTAAAAAACAATTCCTCTGGATAAATGAATTCTTGAAGACACATTATTTCCCCAGGAAAAAACTAGCCTGTCCTACCTTCGTCCACATTGCTCCTATCACACCATCCCACTGAGGATAAGCTTTTCTCTTAACTAGGCTGGTCCTTGAACAAAAGATACACTTCATAGGAACACAGATTTAGAGTTCAAAAGGAACTTTGAGGCCAGCCAGGCCCACCTCCCTCATACCACAGATGAAGATACCGAGGCCCAAAGAGATTAACTTGTCAACCCCAAGACCAGGAAGGTGACATGCAAAGCCGGGATTTCAACACAGATCCTCTAATTCTGAGATCAATGCTTTCTTTCCCCTCAGTCACCAGTATTATATTTCCAGCTTTTCCAATTTGGTAGAAGCTGCCAATTCACAAACTCTGCTAGCTCAGGGTTTGGGAATCCAACATCGTGTCTGCATGGTAATGAGACATTTGAGTGGAGATTCCATTGAACGAGTCAGCAATAAATCAGGCAGAAAACAAGCATTTATTAGGTGCCCACTATGTTCCGGGCGCCGCGTCAAGTGCTGGGGATGCAAAGAAAGATAAGAGACAACCTCTGCTCTTAAGAAGCTCACAGTGGAAGAGGAGAGAGAGAGGATGAAAACAATGATTGTATATGCAAGGTATAAAGTCAGCCAGTCAATGAGTATTTATTAAGCTACGTAATCATCACATTGTTAATTAATCACATTGTGCTAGGCAGAGTGGAGGTAGAAAGAAAAGCAAAGGACAACCTCCACCCCTAAGGAGTTCACCGTCTAATTGGGAAGACAGTAAGCAAACATGGCAGCAAGAAGGAAGATTCACTAGAATGAAAGGGCAATTTTGATAGAAGGATCTTTCTTAAGTCAGAACTGTAGAAGCAGTAAATAGTTCAGGGGATCTGACAAATATATGATTTCATTGATGTGGTCATTCCATTAGTGATATTGATCGCCACACCATCACTCCTTCAGCCTTGGCCAATCTTGTCCATGTCTTTTCCTAAATCCTCCATGGAGGATACACTCCATTAAAGACCTTCTTCTGGTCTTTTTAGAACTGTGGGGATTTCAGTGTTCTGCTTGGACTGTCCCTCACATTATCACTTCATCACTAGTCAGTCCTAAGTGTCTTTAATGATGTTTATCATGCCATTTCCCCCACAACAAATCATTGTCAATATAACTCACTCTTACTTATATCCACTGTGTATTTTTCCATTGTCTTTTGGGTTATCTTAAATCTCAATTCTTCTGAGATCTTGATATTCTATGAATCACAGTCCTAAAGCATCAACGAGCAAAGATTGGTACTAAAGGGATAGTTATTTGTGCAACAAACAGTTTGGGATCATGATTCATGAACTACCCAAATGAAATCTAAATCATTCTCGTCCTTCTTTTCAATTAAAATTTTCAAATTTTCAATTTCAAAAATAAAAAAATTTTCAAATTTTCAATTTCAATTCTAGGTCATCCCAATTTAATCCTTTTTTCTTTAACCCTTACCTTCTGTCTTAGAATCAACTCTTAAGTATTGGTTTCAAGACAAAATGCAATAAAAGATAGATAGGCAATTGGGGTTAAATAACTTGCCTGGAGTCACACAAATAGGGAAGTGACTCAGATCAGATTTGAACCCAGGATCTCTCAAATCTCCAGTCCTGGTTCTCTTATCCACTGAGCCACCTGGCTGCCTCCAAATTTAGTCTTTCAGACTCTTCCATTTTGTTTTTCCTATGTGGATGGTTCCATGAATCTCTTTTTTTGTTAGCAGATAATAAATCTTAAAAACATTTAATAAAAAAGAACAGAAATAAAGGGCTAGAGACAATCTTCCTTCCTGTAAGTGTATAATCTTCAGTAATTTGATACTTGCTTAAAAAAGAAGCCTCAGAACTTCTCCCCACCACCACTCTCCACTCCCACAGATTTCTAGTTCTTAAACAAGAGGGTATGTTTTGTACCTCAACTGAAAACATCAAGTAGAATGACTTTAAGTTGTTCTCAGTATAGTTCTTGGAAACCAGTGTTTACATTTGGCCATATGGATGGATTGCTCACTCTTATCTGCCCACAAATTTCCACTGAGTTATCATGCCACCTCATCAGGAAGCTGTGATTCTGAGTCTGCCTAAATTCTTAGTCACAAAACAATGTTTTGGAATGCTGGTAAAATCCAGACGATGACTATCCTTGAGAAGGTAATGAATAATTGAATAACTGTCTGCAAGAATCCACCAAGATGCCTTTTATCGGGGGTTTTAAGCCTTTACATCCTCATGTAGCTCCTTCCTGTAGTATGTTTCTCTGGTTCAGGTTAGCTTTTTATATTCAGATGAACTTAACCAGAAAATGTTAAACCATTTATGGAAGGATAAGCCAAATTTAATCTTCTGTTTGGGCATATTATGTATTTCAACCACTTTCCCTACCTATTAATTGGATCATAGGACTTTTGAGTTGTAAGTTATCTTTGAGATGAGGAAACTGGGGTTTCTTATGCTATGACGGGATGCTCTTTCACACTGTCAGACTTTTTCATTGGTGCATGGGAGGAAAAACCAAGCTAAATAATTAAAAAGAATAACTATAATTCAGAAAGCTAATTTTTTTTTCAAATCCTTACCTTTTATCTTAGAATCAACATGATGTATTGGTTCCAAAGTAGAAGAGCAGAAAAGGATAAGCAATGGGGGGCAGGGTGTAATTGACTTGCCTAGGGGTCCCACAGCTAGGAAGTATCTGAGGCCAGATTTGAACCCCAGATCTCCCATCTCTGGGTCTAGCCACTGAGCCCTGAGACACTGAGCCACCTCACTGCCCACAGAAAGCTAAAAATTTTGTTAGCTTACAAGCACAAAGCAGGGCTTTATATGTATACATTATCTCATTTGATCCTCACAGAAATCCTGTTATTCCCATTTTAAGACAAGAAAACGGAGACTGACACAATACAGTTCCCTAAACTCAGAGATAATTCAGTTCATAAGTTTGACTCAGTAATTACACATTGGGAGTCCACAGGATCCTGAGCTCCCACTGCAACCCCTTCATTTTCCTGAAGCTGGATTCTGCAAAGGCCACTAAAGTTGGGGAGTTGAAAAAGAAGGCTCTCCACCTCCAGAGGAAGAACTTTTGGAGTAGAAATGCAGGGGAAAACCTATGATTTATCACTTGTTTATTTGGGTATATGATTTGGGGTTAGGGATCTGTAAGATTAAAAATGAATAATACGGAAACATGTTTTGAGTGATAAAACGTGTATAACCCGGTGAAATTGCTTGAAATTTGAGGAGGGGAAGGAGATAACAAGAATTATGAAACTTTGGAAAACATGTATGTAAATTTGTTACTGGAATAAAATAAAGATAATGAAAATTTTAAAATAAAGTTGTGGAGTTGATAGTGTCTCTCTGACTTCTCATTGATCCTCTCGCTAATTAGGGCAAGTAGAATCAATTAATCTTAAAACTAAAGACAGGGGGGCAGCAAGGTAGCTCAATGGACTGAGAGTTAAGTCTGGAGATGGGAGGTCCGGGGTTCAAATTTAGTCGCAGATACTTCCTAGTTGTATGACTCTACCCTGGGCAAGTCACTTAACCCCCCTATTGCCTTGCCCTTATCACTCTTCTGTCTTGGAACCCGTATACAGTACTGATTCTAAGCTAGAAGGAAAAGGCTTAGAAAATGTAATTGGGAAATATTTAACAAAATTGAAATACAAATGACTAAATAGATTATGGTATTTAAATGTAATTTATTATATTATGCTATTAGAAATGACAAATATTGGAAATATAAGAAAACAAAGGAAATGTATGATAAGACAAAAAGAGAACAAAAATAATACATGCCATAATTATGTTTTAAAAAGTAACAGTCACAAAATCAAGAGAAAAAAGTATCCCAGTAAAACAAATCCAAAGGAACTCAAAAGCAGAAGGCATTTATATTAGGAGATATATAAATTTTACATATTTTTAAACAAATTATAAACAATGTGGAGTTTGTGGTTTTGCACATTTTTTATGCATTGTTTTAAATGTTTTTTGGAGGTAATGGTGGTTACTAAGCATATAATAAATAAATAATACCATAAAATATCGATACTATCACATTCTAAAACTAAGTGAATGTGGCCTCCAGGGCTACTTATGTTCAGTTTAATAGGCTCTCATTTCTATTTGAGTTTGCTATTACTGCTTTATGCTCTCTAAGCCTGTAGAAAACTATTATGATGAAAGCTTGGGTTAGTCAAACCACAGCCAGATGGAAAAAAGTTTTGGATTTAGACTCAGGGTACCTGAGGTCCAGAAACTCTGTCATTTACTAGTTGGAGTGCCTCAGGGCTAGGAACTCTTGAGTCTTGGTTTCTTTATAAAATAATTATTATACTACATATCTCCAGGGTTATTGTGTAGATTGGTTTTTCTGTAGTATTTTATATTGTTGACCAATCGTTCCATTTTGTTATTCTCTCTTTCCCTGGTTTCCATTACGATGCCTTTCCTTAGTTCTCCTCCTCTCATCTGACTCTCTCACTGGAAAGTATGACTATCTCCCAAGGAATGTCCTGGTTCCTTCTTCTTTCTCTGGTATGTACACTCTCCCTTAGTGATTACCATCATTCCCATGACTTTTTTATTGCATGCATGCAGGTAATTCCCATATAAAAATATAGATATGTCTATAGATATCTAATTAATCTTAATAGATGAGACATGTGGAGGAAGGGCATGAACATGAAGAAATTCATTTGGGAATATTTTGATTCTGAGATCTTGGTAGGATATTCCAATGAGAAGCTTTTTTAATTGAATATTATTTTATTATGGTCCATAAAAGACGGTTTTCCAAAATTATTGCATTTTTATGCCACGACACATGATCAATTTTTTGGGAAAGGATCAGACAGAGCCAAGAAAGGTTACTATTTTTGTTGTTGGGGCATGTATTTAATATGGATATTAATTCATTGTTTATGCTACCTTTCAGCAAAATGTACTTTCCTTGCTTATCTCTTTTAGTTACACATATTTTTGCTGTTCCTTTAGAGGTAAGAATGATGGGGCTAGTCATAGAACATCCCAATTTCTTCTCTGAGATAAAATGTCCCATCTTGAGCTGCCCACTGGACATTCCCATTTAGATATCCTGCTCCATCTCAAACTCAGCATGTCCAAAGCTGATGGCTTCATTCCCCATCTCCTGATCCTTCACTCCTCACCTAGCTTAGCTCCTGACTCTCCTGACATCACCAGGCCCCTGTACAGGCAGGAGCTGCCCCCATCCCATCCCTCCACTATTTAATTCTTCTGCATTTATCACCCCCCCCATTAGAACATACATTTCAGGAAATCAGATGTGCTTTTTGCTTCTATTTGCATTCCCTGACACATAGTAAATGCTGGGTAGCCAACTGATTCTTCCAGCTTATGCCCTATGCTTAGAACATGATCTCCTGGGATTATTTCCTATCTTTAGGCATCATCTCCTCCCAGAAGCATTTCTTGACATTGTCACCACCACCACTACCAATTGAAAGTGGTCTTTTCCTCCTCGTACACCTCCCCCTTTTTTAATCTTTACCTTCCATCTTAGAATCAATACTGTGTATTGGTTCCAAGACAGAAGAATGGTAAGGGCTAGGCATTGGGGGTTAAGTGACTTGCCCAGGGTCACACAGCTGGGAAGTGTTTCTTTGAACACTTTATTTGAAGCTCATCCTTACCTCATCCCACCATACTCTCTATTATTCTTACTTCTGTTAGTATCATAACCCTCCATTTAACTCTAAAGTCCTGAATGTCAGTGACTATCAATGCTGATTTTCCCCTTTGCCCCATTGATGCCTCCTACCTTGCCAAAGAAAAACTTTATAAAATTATTATAAATGGAACCAAATGAAATATGTGAAAAGCACTCAATAAACTAAAGTATTAAATTGATATTAATTCTTCATTGCTAACACTATCTATTTAGTTATTAAGGGCCAAGAAGGACTTGATTCACTATAGGGCAAGATCTTGAATATAATCAGGTGATCCTGCAGGGGTAGCTAGATGGCAAAGTGAATAGAGTGCTGGGCTTGGAGTCAGGAAGACATCCTTCACATTCAAATCTGGATGTAGATGCTTCCCAGCAGTATGACTTTGGGTGAGTCACTTAACCCTGCTGGCCTCCATTTCCTCATCTGTAAAATGAGCTGGAATGGGAAATGATAAACCAGCATCTTTGCCAAGAAGTCAGACACAACTGAAGTGACTGCAACAAAGGCTCCAGTGAAAGTAAATATTTTGGAATAATAACTATTTCCTATCTCATAGAGCCACAGTAACATATAACCGATATCATGTGGAATCACAGAATCCAAGAGTTTACAGGAACCTCAGCAATCATCTAGTTGGTTGTGTTGGAGTCAGGTCAAGAGAGCTGACTTAAAATTTCAATGTGACCATTTACAACTAAGAAATCAGTAAATGCCACAAATCAGGACTTGATTGAATGTTGAACATCGTCTAGACTTAAGAAAGTGATGGAGAAAATATTAATAATGCAGGTTAAGGGGGCAGATGGGTGGCTCAGTGGATTGAGAGCCAAACCCAGGAATAGGAGGTCCTGGGTTCAAATATACCTTCAGATATTCCCTAGCTGTAACTCCCCTTGCCTATCCCTTACCACTCTTCTACCTTGGAAGCAATACACAATATTGATTATAAAATGGAATATGAGGGCATAAAAGCCTTTTTCAAGTTCAGGTTAAACTGCATTAAATGTGTCATGTATATATATTTTTTTCAGGAGCTAATCACTAAACATTTACCAGCACACCCCTAAGTCTAGTCCAGATCTACGCAAGAGTCCCTTCTACCATACCTCCAGCAGTTGGACACCAAGAGAGAATGTCTAATCTCTGCTTGAAGATCTCCAATAAGAGAACTCATTACCTTCTAAGGCTGCCCATTCCACTTTGCAATAGTTCAGATTGTTAGCTCCCAGGCCAGGCTGATCTGTGGGGCCAAGAACAGCAAGACTAATCCTTCTTCCATGAGGGGACACGTCTAAACCTTGAAGAAAAAAGCTATCAGTGCCCTAAAGTATTCCTTCCTCTGAGCTAGACATCCCCAGGTCCTCCAACCAGCAATCCTCCTTTGCCATATTCTATGGTTCTTTTACCCTCCTGCTTCTGTCTTTTCAACACAGCCCAGCTTGATTATTGGATGATTGGAGAGTATCGTCTATAAAACATGGTACCTAGAATTGGTATAATCAGGGAGACATTAAAACCCCTCCAACCCAGATTTACCGAAGTCCTCACTTGGACTCAGAAGTGGTTAAAGCTGCCACAAATCCAAGAGAGAGCAGCTGCTGCCTTTGGCATGTTAGAGGGTAGATGCTCAGCTTTATCAAGCCATAGGGGGAGGAGTATATAGATAGACAATCTTTAGGCATCTCTTTGGGCCAGCCCACAGGGTCATTTGGGAGAGATCTGGAAAGGCAGCTGTGTCCTCCTTCCAGTCTAAAGTGAAGGTTGACAATGACAAGTGGAATGCTAACGGTCTGGCTGAGGAATGCTGACTTCTGAGCTCCCGAAGGCCAAATCAAGGATGAGGACTTTCTGTAGTCCTGCCAGATCTGAATCTGGTTAGAGTTTCTGTAAAAATTTTCAAAGGACATATTTGAAAGGGAGTTGAAATTGGGAGAGACAAATGGATACTCCCAATTGGACTGTCCTCACTAAAAATTAAGTGCATAGTTTTCATTCCCCCTGTCACCAGCCCCTACATAGGTAACACACATCACTCTACCAAATCATGAAGTTAATGAGATCATTAACTTGGAATTCCTTTAAATTCTAAACTCACCAGGCAGGAATTGTGTCCTCTTTATTTAAACAAATATATGCAAAGAATAAACCTCTACTAACACTTTATTTGAAGTTGCATTTATTAATTTTAGCAGAATAACATTTTTCACATTTAGAGTGCTTTAAGATTCCAACATTTTTACATTTTACCTTCACATTAACCTTGTGAGAGGATCAGGATAAGTATTATTATCATCCCAACTAACCTCTTCCACAAAACTTCCCAAATAGAGCTAAGTGATATCTTGTAAATGCATATCAGAAACACTCTGAGGTTTCACTTCACACCCAGCAAACTAGCAAAGATGACAAAAGATGGAGGTGATAAATGTAAGAACAGATGCGGAAAAATAGGTACCCTAATACGCTGTTGGTAGAGTTGTCAATTGGTATGATCATTCTGGAAAGCAATTTGGAACAATGTCACAAAAGTGATTTAAATGCCTCTACCTTTGGATCCAGAGATCCTACTGTTGAGCATATATCCCAAGATCAAAGGCAGAGGAAAAGTATGATATTCACCGAAATATTTGTAGTAGCGTTTTTTGGTTTGTTTGTTTGTTTGTTTATTTTGTAACAAAGAACACTAAACTAAGTCGATACTTATCAATTAGGAAATGGCTGAGCAAATTGTGTTATATAAATATAATGGAATATTACTCTGCCATGAGAATTGATGAATATGAAAAATTTAGCTGTATATGGGAAGACTTGTAGAAATGCATGAGTAAGCAGACTTATATGCATCAAAAAGTAAGTAAACAAAAAAAAAGTGGAAAAAAACCCTAACCCTAAATTAAAAGCAATTCTACTGACCAAATTTGTCCCCAAGAAAAGAACAAATGTGTCTCCATCTCTTCTGTATAGTGGTATGGAACACTGAATATATTATCATCTGGAACATTGGATATGCTATACTCAGATGTATTAGTTTTGATGAACTACTTTCTTCCCCCTTCTTTCTTTTTGATTCTTACTATAAAGGATGGTTCACTGAATAGGGGAAGGATGTAGAATATTCTAAGAAATAAGGACAATGCAAGAACAAAAGATGTCAATTATTTTTAAGCATTGTAAACTCTCATTCATATTTCTTAGGAAATTTTGTTGAGATTTCTTTCTGATGCTGTTTTTATCACATTCTTCCTCATGTAATGGAGCCCATTCCTGCTCTGTCCTCCAGCACCCTAAAGCATGCACAGGTATTCTCTGCCTATTTCTGGTGGGCAATGTAGGAGCCATGGGCGGGGGGGGGGGGGAAGGGACCAGTTTCTAGTCTTGTATGGCTCATCCTCTGAGAGTATCCAAATTTGACCTGGTAGAAGAGGTTTCTATTTCCATCTGTCAGTCCTTTTAAATACAGCCCTCTGGATTATGAAATGTGATTTCAGTGAGGGAATGGAAGAATGATTGCTTTCTACCCTAAAATAGGGGGCCATCACTTTCTATTTGGAATACAGACTCAATTAACCAGGCCCTCTGGTTGCTTTTGTCTACTCTTGTGTGTTTCCTGCCTTTAACATCAACTCCTATGAACTCCAACAAGCCTAGAGACATTACAATAGTCTTTCCCTTCACCAGCATCCAAGCAACTAGGGAGAGATCATGAGTGCCTAAAGAGCAGAAGTAGAAGACAGGTACCAAGGGAAGAGTTACTATCAGAGAGAGGCCACTGTAAAGATGAAACTTGGCTTTTTGAGCAGAAAAAAACAACAATATTAAAATAATTACTCAATGATTTTTCAAAACAATTTTAAATTTAATAAAAAAACTTTTATATCTCAATGAAGCTTGAATATTAACATCCCAAACAACTATACTAATAGTAGTAAGTTAAGCTACTAAATTCTGGTTATATCATTCTGACACTGAATTTTATGGTTTTTCTAGGTGTAGGACTGCTCTTTGTATATGAATAAATTATCTACCCCATGCCCAATTCATATGATGAGTTGATTATTTTTTTACCCTTTTTTGCCTCTCCCTTTTGAGGTCCTAGACTAGAGCCAAAAGTAGATTAACTGTAATATTAATATAAATCCCTAAAAAACAATCTAGATCCCTATTATTCAGTTCCAACAAGGACATTCGATCCTGTTGACACTTCCCCCTCACCCTCCACATTTGCAAATCTTTCTTTTATACCCTTTTGTAAATGAAGGATGTCCTGGTGGAACCAACACCTTTGGCATTTCACAATTTACACTTGAAAATCAAAGAAAACATCAGGATAGATGCTATGGAAACCTAGCGATCTAGGCTGTTGCATTGTGCTGACAGTCAAATGTTTATATTTAGAATAGTTTCTGGCATGAAAAGTATATAAAATATATGGTGATAGATTTAAAGTGACAAGAGAGCTCAGAGGCCACGTAGACTACCTCTTTATTTTACATTGCAATCTAGAGAGGTTGTGACTGAGCCAGGGTCACACAGGAAATAAGTGGCAGAGAGAGGATTTAAAACCAGGTCCTCTAACACCACAGCTCATCCACTTTCTACCATGTCATGTAGCCTCTCAAACTAAAATATATTTGCTTGCTTATACATACACACATATATGTATATTCTTCCTGTCTCAAGTGTTCATATTTTGACTTCTTTTTGACTGCCTTTCCTCAGATCATCTCTTATTCTAAATCAAAAGAAAAGGAAACCCTCAAAGTAAGTGGCATCCTTAAATGACAATAGTGCCACCTAGAATGGTCTAAGACAAAAGTAAAGTGGGCAATCTTCTAAGGTTGCATTTTCCGAAACCTTTTCAGGTCAGTACAGTTGAGCATATGAAACCTTTCCACTCTCTTAAAGAAACTAAAAGATAAAGTACTCTTAAGATATTTGTTGACATTTGTAATATTTCTGATGAACAATTAGGTTGAAAGCATCCTAACAGGAAATTCCATTTGTGAGATAAGCAGCTGTTCCCTCAGAAAGCTTCAGCCAGATCACGGGACCCCAAATCTTCTTTATGCAACTACTGTTTGCTGAATAGTCAACATTCCTGACTCTCCCAAGAGGAAATGCTTTGAAAATAACTTTTATGGATAAACTTGACTCTCATGTGCTTGTGAAATGACAAGAGTTTACTGTTTGTTTGGGAAACAGGAGCATGTTTATCGAGGTCTTCTATCATCACATAAATTTAAGTAAGAAGCATTAATGCAAAATGACCCCTTCCAAACTTTAGTATTTCTGCTAAGAGCACCATCATCCTTCCAGTCACAGAAGTGTACAACCTTGGAGGTCCTTGGAGGATCCACTGGATCCAACAATTGTCAAGTTGTTTATTTACCTCCACTACAGAGAATCATAGATTAAGAGTTTAAAAGACCCCAGAGACCATCTTGTCCAATTCTTTTTTTTTAAACCCTTACCTTCTATCTTGGAATCAATATTGTGTACTGATTCCAACTGGTAAGGGCTAGGCAATGAGTATGAAGTGACTTTGCCCAGGGTCACACAGCTAGGAAGTATTTGACCTTCCATCTCTCAGTCTGGCTCTCTATCCACTGAGCCACCTAACTCTCTCTCACCCCCAATTCTTTAATTTTACTGATAAGGAAATTAGGTTAAGAGAAGTGAAGCTAGAGTGGGAGGTAAGATTAGAACTCAGGTCTCCCTAACTCCACCATTGAGCCCCCGTTTCCCATTTGATTAACTTCTCTCATTGGGTTTTTCACATGTACCCTCCTCACTGATCTCCCTGCTAGCAGTTTCTCCCTTCTATAATCCATCCCCTAAAGGGCTGCCATATTGATATTCCTAAATGCTGCTCTGACCGTGTCACTTCCCTTTCCAAAACTCATCAGTGCTTCTTGGATAAAACACAGCATCTTAAGCCTGGCATTAGAAACCCTCCACATTCTGGCTTCCATGCATCTTTTCACCCTCATTTCACATGAATCCTCTTGACTGACTCTCTTCTAGTCACACTGGCCTGTTAGCTCTTCTCCATGGACAATATTCCATCTCCGTGCCTTTGCATAGACAGTGCCCTATATTGGCAGCACATGGCTGTCTCACCACAGACTCCAGTGGCACAGTGCAAGTGCATCATTCTGTGGTTGTTGTTCAGTCATTTGCTCTTGTCTGAGTCTTCATGACCCCATTTGGGGTTTTCTTGGCCAAGATCCTGAAGTGGTTTGCCATTTTTTTTTCCAGTTCATTTTACAGATGAAGAAACTGATTAAGCAACTTGTCCAAGATCACACAGCTAATGTTAGAGACTGAATTTGAATTCAGGTCCTCTTGACCCCAAGCCCTGCACTCTATCCAGGGCACCTAGCTAACGTGGAAAAGAAATTAGAACAAGTTCTGTACTTTCTGCCACTGTGTTGCCTGTTCCGTATCCCCTGTTCTTCACATCCACTCATCTTTCCCTATAAATATTACACTAACCCTTGAGGGCTTCTTTTGTTTGTTTTTGAGACTCCATATCCCTCTCTGAGTCAGGAAGAAAGTACACTGGTCACTTAGTGCCTCATCCCACTGCTGATCATCATGGGAGTTTTGACCTTCTTTGTTTCCAAATTAGGTTGTTTCATTGGTCTCAAGTAGCCTGGTGGTCCCCTATCCCCAGCACAGGAGCCTCCCCATATTGGTACCTGACTTGGTTCCTTCAGCTACAGCAGCTCAGATCTGCCAGACTCCAAATACCTTCCAGTCTCAGTATTTATCCCCTGCAGCAAGGATTACTGGCTCACCCCCCATGACAAACCATAACACCCCCTTTTCTAGTACTTTCTTCCTCTCCATTTTATTTTGTATTTACTTACTTGAGTTCAGGTCATATTTGCCATCCCTCCTCTATCTTTCCCAGGTGCATAACCTCCTTGAAGGCAAGAACCAATTCATTCTATCTTTGTATCAATAATGCCCGACACATAGTAGGTTTTTAATAAATGCATTTAATAAATGCTTGTTGAATTGAATTGTTTTAGATGAGCCTAAAATCCCCCCCCCCCTGCCAAACCCTAGTTCCACAAGATCTACCTGGACAGTCCTGTGACTTGTACTCTATTATGACACACTATTATTAATTAGGTCATTTGGCAAGCACAAGGTTGAGAAGTCTTTTCCTCGCCAGCCACTGATCTTACAGTAATAAAATAGACTGCATTTTCATCTTCCTTTCAGAAAATGACATGTCTGAACTTTAAAGAAAGCATATCAGAATCTCTTATCAATTTATGTATTATATAGAATGATAAACTACTCTGTGCATTGCACTATACTCAATTCTAAGGTTAAAAGAAAAAGAAGAGAATCCTATCCCTGCCCTCAAGAAGTTTATGGTCTGGGTGGGGAGACGAGCCAAAGATGTTTTTTAAAAGTTAAAACCAGGGTTCTGAAGAAGAGGTCTATAAACAGTTCTATAATATTTTGATACCTTCATTTCAATATAAATTGGTTTTCTTTATAATCTTATATATATTATTTTTAAGACTTTATTCTGAGAAAGGATCCCATAGATTTCCCAAGATTTTAAAAGACAGAACTTCTGAGCAAAAGAATCATTCATGTGTGTGTGTGCATGTGCATGTGTGTGTGTGATAGTGTGGTACGGGCACAGATTATATAGATAAGTGTTTGTTTAGGTGGCAAATGAATTCCTTTCAAAACAGAGTAAGATGACTGAGTGGAAAGGCAAATCATGATCTGGTCTTAAAGAACATAATACATTTTGATATGAAGAGGAAAGGGGAGGCCATTCCAGAAAAGAGGGGAGGGAATGTAGGAAGGTGAAGACAAGCAGATCGCCTACAGGAAACTGTCAGGAAACTGTCTTGGCTGGAATGAAGGGCTCACTTTGAGGAGATAAATGAGGTGTTATAAACTGGCTGAAGAGGTCTCAGTGCCAGACCATGAAATTTGGTTTTGGTCTAAGAGGTAACAGGGAGCTGATTGAACAGGGAATAATGTGATCAAAATGGTATTTTAAGAAGGTTAATCTGGTCGAGCTGTACCAGAGCGGGAAGAGACGAGAGTCAGGGAAACCATTGGGGATTTTACTGTAGAAATCCAGGCCAGGAGAACACATGGGTGACTTTGGAAATTGAGAGGAAGGGTTGGACCCAGTGAACATTTATTCTCATTGCAAGTGCAGTCTTTATTTGGCAAATTAAATTCATATTCATTAAGTAAGCAAAAGAGTCCCTATCTGGACCTCCATTTTCTTCTCTCTCTCTCATGGGGATTGTGATCTCTAAGGTTGCCCTGGCCCTGAAATCTATGATCCATTCTGAAAGTTTGGTCTGGTTTGGATTTGAGCAGAGAGCATAACTAGTGGATTTAATAGGATTTGATTTACAAAAATCTGACTTAAGATCCAGTGTTTCCAAAAGATTAAGGAATAATATGCTCACAGCCATTTGAGATGATGGAGTGAAAGACAGCGATAGAGTGGAACCCTGTTAGAACAGCTCACTGTGGAGCAGATGTGGATTTCCCAGAGGCTGGAGCATATCCTTGCCCTGTAAGTTGAGTAAAGAACAGGGCAGCTATCACCCAGGGGTTAGTCATGTCACTCAGCACCCCCATTAAAGGATGGCTCCACTATGTAAGTACCAATTATCATTGCTATTAATGTAGTCAGTTCATAAGTCTCAACGAAGCTTCCATTAATCCCAGGGCTCTGTTCTTTCCTGTATATATTTCACTGCCTCTTACTAAATTGTATAGGAAAGGCAGCAAATAAACTTGTTAGTTCACTGGCATTTAGGGCATCATTGCTGGGGTACATTACCCGTGAAGTACAGGACAATTGCAGGACCCTAGTGACCCAAAGGAGTTGATCTGCCTCTTAAATGTCTAGCACACTAGAAGGAAATAACTACTCACTGGGGAAAATGAGAATCATGATATTAGAAGGTCACCAATACCCAGTATGTATTTCAAAAAAGATCCAAGAGATCATAGACTCTCAGAGATGGAAGAAACCCCAGAGATCCTTGTACAATCCTTACTAGAAACACTGATTTCTCCCCTATGTATTGGCAAACCATTGTCTGGTCTCTGCCTAAACACCTCCAATAGTGGTATGATGTATCTTACAGGTAATCATTTCTAAGTAATTCTAATTATTAAGAAACTCCTTTTTTAAGGATTTAGTGAAGAGGGTGTTCTATGAACTCTTTCAAGGTCTATCTCCCCCCCCCCCCTGTTCAAGAGCATCAGGGCAGTTTTCTTTGATAATTTCTTGTAGTATGATATCAAGATTTCTGTTTATTCCTGGGTTTTCAGGTAGACCAATGATTCTCAAATTGTCTTTTTGTGATTGATTTTCCTGATCTGTCATCTTATCAGTGAGATGTTTTATGTTTTCTTCAACTTTGTCAGTTTTTTGACCTTGCATTATTAATTCTTTCTGTTTTGTAAGATCATTGGCTTCCAATTGCCCAATTCTGGTCTTTAAGGACTGATTTTCTGCTATAATCTTTTGATTTTCCTTTTCAGTTTGGTCTATCCTGCTTTTTATGGCTTCCAGCTGTTTCTCCAATTAGGAGTTCCTGTCCTTTAAGCTGTTATTTTCTTTTTCAACTATTTTCCACTTTTCTTGCCAGAAGGCTTCCATCTTTTTGATAAGCTCCAATTTAAATTCTTCAAGAGCTTGTGGCCAATTTCCATTTTTTGGGAAGGTTTTGTTGCATTTATTTGTATTTCCTCTTGTGCTATTTCCTCTGTAGTCTGAATTTTTCCTCCATAAAAATTATCCAGGGTCAATACCTTCTTGTTTTTCTTGGTGTTGGGAAGTTGTTCCTGGGCATTGTTTGCCACCACTATGGCGGTTTTTCCTTCCCTGTCCAGTCATAAATCTGAGTGAGGAGGGCAGGATTTCTATGTATGGAGCTAAGGAGCTAGGTTTTTGCCTGAGGCCACCTCTAAGAGTCTCTGCAGCTTCTACTGTTTGCTGCCTTTCTCTGTGCTATCTCCCCACAGGTGCCCAAGGTCTGTGCTCTTCAGCTTGCTAGGGTTTCAGGTCTAGCTGCTCTCCAGAGTAGGTCTATGGTGGGTGGTCTTAGTCAGCTGCCAAGGACATAGAGGTGCCCCGCCACTCGCTCTAGAGGTGCCCCTCTCTCACTCATTGATTTTAGCACACTTGTTCTAACTCTGGCTCCATAGGTAGGGTGGGGGAGGGCTGATCAGCTCGTGTTTTGGTGTGGAGAAGCCCAAATCCCATGTACCTTCAATGCTGCACCCTACTGTAAAGTTCCTTCATTCATATGAATTTGTTTTTTTTGGGCTTTTAAGGTAGTCTATATTGGTAGGTGGTGAGGAGAGGAAGAGTTCTGCATCTAGACTGCTGCCATGTTTACCTGGAAGTCCAGAAACTCCTTTTTTAAAAGAGCAGCTGGATGGTTCAGTGGATTGAGATCAAGGCACACAGATGGGAAGTCCTAGGCTCAAATCTGGCCTCAGAAACTTCCTAGCTGTGTGACTCTGGGCAAGTCACTTAACCTCCAATGCCTAGCTTTTACCACTCTTCTGCCTTGGAACCAATACACAGTATTGATTCTAAGATGTAAGGTAAGGGCTGGTTTGTTTCTTTTTTGTTTTTGAAGGAAGTTCCTTTTTTAAAAAAAATTAATCCCCAAACCATCTCCCTATATCTTCTATCTGGGACCTAGTATTTCCCCACAGATCCACAGAGACTAAGTCTAATATTTTTTCTATCAGATAGCCTTTCAAATATTTAGTGCTGGCTACCATTTCCTTCCCAAACTTTCTTTTTCATATTAATATATTACTAGTGGAACTGAACCATAGCCATAGCAACATTCTCACAATAAATTAAAACCAAAGACACAAATTGCAGCTACCTGGAAGTATGGGACACAGGTTGGTGCTCAATGGCAACAAGAAACATTTCCCAAGATATTTACTCATTCTGGCCTGCAGTGAAAGAGAAGTTTGATATATCTAGTTCCTTGAACTATTCCTCAAAGCCAAAGTTTCCACTCCATTTTCTATCCTGGCCACCCTTCTCTAGACATACTCCAATTTGTCTATGTGGCTTCTAGAACTGAATAAAACACTCCAGATATTGTCAAAACAGTTGAGTGCACAGTGGACCTATCACCTCTCTCATTCTGGACAATTCTTTTTATTAATATAGACAGATAACACTCCTCTAGAAAAGTTCTGTTCTCATACCTCATTTTAAAGTGCAGGGAACCTTGACTTTCTGAAGCTTCTGAAAGTGGGGCTCAATTTTTTTTAATTTTATAATATTTTATTTGATCATTTCCAAGCATTATTCATTAAAGACAAAGATCATTTTCTTTTCCTCCCCTCCACCCCCCATAGCCGACGCGTGATTCCACTGGGTATTACATGTGTTCTTGATTCGAACCCATTGCTATGTTGTTAATATTTGCATTAGAGTTTCGTTTAGAGTCTCTCCTCTGTCATGTCCCCTCAACCGCTGTAGTCAGGCAGTTGCTTTTCCTCCGTGTTTCTACTCCCACAGTTTGTCCTCTGCTTACGAATAGTGTTTTTTTCTCCTAGATCCCTGCAGATTGTTCAGGGACATTACACCGCCACTAATGGAGAAGTCCATTATGTTCGATTATACCACAGTGTATTAGTCTCTGTGTACAATGTTCTCCTGGTTCTGCTCCTCTCGCTCTGCATCACTTCCTGGAGGTTGTTCCAGTCTCCATGGAACTCCTCCACTTTATTATTCCTTTTAGCACAAGAGTATTCTATCACCAACAGATACCACAATTTGTTCAGCCATTCCCCAATTGATGGGCATCCTCTTGTTTTCCAATTTTTGGCCACCACAAAGAGCGCAGCTATGAATATTCTTGTACAAGTCTTTTTGTCCATTATCTCTTTGGGGTACAGACCCAGCAGTGCTATGGCTGGATCAAAGGGACATTCTTTTGTCGCCCTTTGGGCATAGTTCCAAATTGCCCTCCAGAATGGCTGGATCAGTTCACAACTCCACCAGCAATGAATTAATGTCCCTACTTTGCCACATCCCCTCCAGCATTCTTTACTTTCCTTTGCTATCATGTTAGCTAATCTGCTAGGTGTGAGGTGATACCTCAGAGTTGTTTTGATTTGCATCTCTCTGATTATAAGAGACTTAGAGCACTTCTTCATGTGCTTGTTAATAGTTTTGATTTCTTTATCTGAAAACTGCCAATCCATGTCCCTTGCCCATTTATCAATTGGAGAATGGCTTGGTTTTTTGTACAATTGATTTAGCTCTTTATAAATTTGAGTAATTAAACCTTTGTCAGAGGTTTCTATGAAGATTTTTTCGTTTCCCTTCTGATTTTAGTTACATTGGTTTTGTTTGTACAAAAGCTTTTTAATTTGATGAAGTCAAAATTATTTATTTTACATTTTGTGATTCTTTCTATGTCTTGCTTGGTTTTAAAGTCTTTCCCCTCCCAAAGGTCTGCCATGTATACTATTCTGTGTTTACCCAATTTACTTATGGTTTCCTTCTTTATGTTTAAGTCATTCACCCATTTTGAATTTATCTTGGTGTAGGGTGTGAGGTGATGATCAATTCCTAATCTCTCCCACACTGTCTTCCAATTTTCCCAGCAGTTTTTATCGAATAGTGGATTTTTGTCCCAAAAGCTGGGATCTTTGGGTTTATCATATACTGTCTTGCTGAGGTCGTTTGCCCCCAGGATATTCCACTGATCCTCCTTTTTGTCTCTTAGCCAGTACCAAATTGTTTTGATGACTGCTGCTTTGTAATATAGTTTAAGGTCTGGGACTGCAAGCCCCCCCCTCATTTGTGTTTTTTTCCATTATTTCCCTGGATATCCTTGATCTTTTGTTATTCCAAATGAACTTTGTTATGTTTTTTTCTAAATCAGTAAAGAAATTTTTTGGGAGTTCCATGGGTATGGCACTAAATAGATAAAAAAGTTTGGGTAGGATGGTCATTTTTATTATATTGGCTCGTCCTATCCATGAGCAGTTAATATTTTTCCAATTGCTCAAGTCTAGTTTTAGTTGTGTTGAGAGTGTTTTGTAGTTGTGTTCATATAGTTCCTGTGTTTGTCTCGGGAGATAGATTCCTAGGTTTTTATTTTGTCTAAGGTGATTTTGAATGGGATTTCTCTTTCTAGTTCTTGCTGCTGAGCTGTGTTGGAGATATATAGAAATGCTGATGATTTATGTGGGTTTATTTTGTATCCTGCTAAAGTTGTTGATTATTTTGATTAGCTTTTTGGTTGAATCTCTAGGATTCTTTAAGTAGACCATCATGTCATCTGCAAAGAGTGATAACTTGGTCTCCTCCTTGCCTATTTTGATGCCTTCAATTTCTTTTTCTTCTCTAATTGCTACTGCTAGTGTTTCTAGTACAATGTCAAATAGTAGAGGTGATAATGGGCATCCTTGTTTCACTCCTGATCTTATTGGGAATGCATCTAGTTTATCCCCATTGCAGATGATATTAGCTGATGGTTTTAGATATATACTGTTTATTATTTTTAGGAATGACCCTTCTATTCCTATGCTTTCTAGTGTTTTTAATAGGAATCGGTGTTGTATTTTATCAAAGGCTTTTTCTGCGTCTATTGAGATAATCATGTGGTTCTTGTTGGTTTGCTTGTTGATGTGGTCAATTATGTGGATGGTTTTCCTAAAATTGAACCAGCCATGCATCCCTGGTATAATTCCTACTTGATCATGGTGGATGACCCTTCTGATCACTTGCTGGAGTCTTTTTGCTAGTATCCTATTTAAGATTTTTGCATCTATATTCATTAGGGAGATTGGTCTATAGTTTTCTTTCTCTGTTTTTGACCTGCCTGGTTTTGGAATCAGTACCATGTTTGTGTCATAAAAGGAGTTTGGTAGAACTCCCTCTTTGCTTATTATGTCAAATAGTTTGTATAGTATTGGGATTAACAGTTCTCTGAATGTTTGATAGAATTCACTGGTGAATCCATCAGGCCCTGGGGATTTTTTCTTAGGAAGTTCTTTGTTGGCTTGTTGGATTTCATTTTCTGATATGGGATTATTTAAAAATTCTATTTCTTCTTCTGTTAGTCTAGGCAGTTTGTATTTTTGTATATATTCATCCATATCAACTAAATTGGTGTATTTATTGCCATATAATTGGGCAAAGTAATTTTTAATGATTGCCTTAATTTCCTCTTCATTGGAGGTGATGTCCCCCTTTTCATTTTTGATGCTGTTAATTTGCTTTTCTTCCTTCCTTTTTTTAATTAGATTGACCAGTACTTTGTCTATTTTGTTTGTTTTTTCGAAGTACCAGCTTCTTGTCTTATTTATTAAATCAATAGTTCTATCACTTTCGATTTGATTAATTTCTCCCTTAATTTTTAGGATTTCTAGTTTGGTTTTCTGCTGGGGGTTTTTAATTTGATCGCTTTCGAGTTTTTTTATTTGCATTTCCTATTGATTGATCTCTGCTCTCCCTAGTTTGTTAATATATGCATTCAGGGATATGAATTTACCTCTGATTAATGCTTTGGCTGTATCCCAAAAGGTTTGAAAGGATGTCTCGCCATTGTCATTTTCCTGGATGAAATTATTAATTGTTTCTATGATTTCTTCTCTAACTAAACGATTTTGGAGTATCATATTGTTTAATTTCCAATTAATTTTTGATTTGGTTTTCCATGTACCATTACTGATCATTATTTTTATTGCCTTGTGATCTGAAAAGGCTGCATTTATTATTTCTGCTTGTCTGCATTTGTGTGCCATGTTTCTGTGACCTAATGTATGGTCAATCTTTGTGAATGTGCCATGTGGTGCTGAGAAGAAGGTGTATTCCTTTTTTTCCCTATTTATTTTTCTCCATATGTCTATTAATTCTAACTTTTCTAAGATTTCATTCACTTCTTTTACCTCTTTCTTATTTATTTTTTTTATTTGATTTATCTAAATTTGATAATGGTTGGTTTAAGTCTCCCACTAATATGGTTTTACTGTCTATTTCTTCCTTCAATTCTCCTAGTTTCTCCATTAGAAATTTGGGTGCTATATTATTTGGTGCATACATGTTAATTAGTGATATTTCCTCATTGTCTAAAGTCCCTTTTAACAAAATATAATTACCTTCCCTATCCCTTTTGATCAGGTCTATTTTTGCTTTGGCGTTATCAGATATCATGATTGCCTCTCCTGCCTTCTTTCTGTCAGTTGAGGCCCAGAAGGTCTTACTCTATCCTTTAATTCTGACCTTGTGGGTGTCAACCTGCCTCATGTGTGTTTCTTGACGACAATATATGGTAGGGTTTTGGATTCTAATCCATTCTGCTATTCGTCTACGTTTTATGGGTGAGTTCATCCCATTCACGTTCAAAGTTATGACTGTCACTTGTGTACTCCCTGGCATTTTGATATCCTTCCCTAATTCTCACCTTTCTTCTTCAGCTCTACCTTTTAGTCCAGTGATTTGCTTTAAATCAGTCCCCCTTGTCCCCTCCCTTGATATGTTTCCCTTTCTAGTCCCTCCCTTTTTGTTCCCTCCACCTCCCCCCTCTTCTTCCCTCCCTTTTTTGTGTTCCCTCCCCTCTACCCCCCTTGGTTTTCCCTTCTCCCTTCCCTTGTTGGGTAAGATAGAATTCAAGATCCCAATGGATCTGGATGTTCTTCCCTCTCAGAGTTGATTTCCCAAAGAGTAAGGTTTAAGTTAAAACTCTCTTCCTCTCCTTTTTATAGGAGTTTTCTTCCCCTCCCCTTCCCGTGTGAATCTTTGTGTGAGAAAGATTATTCTAGTTGGTCTTTCTTTCCCCTCTATTTACACATTACATTTTCCCCACATGTTAGTATACATAGATTGATATAAATGTAGTCCTTATAGAAGAGTTTGACTCCAGCTTTTGGGACAAAAATCCATTATTTGACAAAAACTGCTGGGAAAATTGGAAGATAGTGTGGGAGAGATTAGGTTTGGATCAACACCTTACACCCTACACCAAGATAAGTTCAGAATGGGTGAATGACTTGAACATAAAGAAGGAAACTATAAGTAAATTAGATGAGCCCAGAATAGTATACATGTCAGACCTTTGGGAAGGGAAAGATTTTAAAACCAAGCAAGACTTAGAAAGATTCACAAAATGTAAAATAAAAAATTTTGACTACATCAAATTAAAAAGGTTTTGTACAAACAAAACCAATGTAACTAAAGTCAGAAGGGTAGCAACAAATTGGGAAACAATCTTCATAGAAACCTCTGACAAAGGTTTAATTACTCAAATTTACAAAGAGCTAAATCAATTGTACAAAAAATCAAGCCATTCTCCAATTGATAAATGGGCAAGGGACATGAACAGGCAGTTCTCAGCCAAAGAAATCAAAACTATTAATAAGCACATGAAAAAGTGTTCTACATCTCTTATAATCAGAGAGATGCAAATCAAAACAACTCTGAGGTATCACCTCACACCTAGCAGATTGGCTAACATAACAGCTATGGAAAGTAATGAATGCTGGTGGGGATGTGGCAAAGTTGGGACACTAATTCATTGCTGGTGGAGTTGTGAATTGATCCAACCATTCTGGAGGGCAATTTGGAACTATGCCCAAAGGGTGATAAAAGACTGTCTGCCCTTTGATCTAGCCATAGCACTGCTGGGTCTGTACCCCAAAGAGATAATAAGGAAAAAGACTTGTACAAGAATATTCATAGCTGCACTCTTTGTGGTGGCCAAAAATTGGAAAATGAGGGGATGCCCTTCAATTGGAGAATGGCTGAACAAATTGTGGTATCTGTTGGTGATAGAATACTCTTGTGCTAAAAGGATTAATAGTGGAGGAATTCCATAGAGACAGGAACGACCTCCAGGAAGCCGAGTGAAAGGAGCAGAACCAGGAAAACATTGTACACAGAGACTGATACATTGTGGTACAATCGAAGGTAATGGACTTCTCCATTAGTGGCGATGCAGTGTCCCTGAAGAATCTGCAGGGATCTAAAAAACACTATCCACAAGCAGAGGATAAACTGTGGGAGTAAAAACACCAATGAAAAGCAACTGCTTGAATACAGGGGTGGAGGGGATATGACTGAGGAGAGACTCTAAATGAACACTCTAATGTAAATACCAACAACATGGAAATGGGTTTGAATCAAGAACACATGTGATACCCAATGGAATAGCGCGTGGGCTATGGGAGAGGTGGTGGGAGGGGGGAGGGAAGAAAAGAAAATGATCTTTGTTTCCAATGAATAGTGTTTGGAAATGGCCAAATAAAAATTAAAAAATTAAAAAAATTAAAAAAAGAAGAGAGTTTGAGTAAAAGAAAAAGATAACATTTTTCTCCTTTTCCCTTTCCTTCATATTTACCTTTTCAGGTATTCCATGCTCTTTGTTTTTCGATATTGAACTTTCCACAGAGCTCTGGTCTTTTCTTTGCAAAAACTTGGAAATCTTCTATTTTGTTGAATGCCCATACTTTCCCTTGGAAGTATATAGTCAGTTTTGCTGGATAGCTGATTCTTGGTTGAAGACCCAGCTCTCTTGCCTTTCTGAAGATCATGTTCCATGCCTTATGATCATTCAGAGTGGAACTTGCAAGGTCTTGTGTGACCCTGATTGGCATTCCTTTATATCTAAATTGTCTTTTTCTGGCTTCTTGTAGGATTTTTTCTTTTGTTTGAAAGCTTTGGAATTTGGCAATTACATTCCTGGGAGTTGTCTTTTGGGGATTTAGTGTAGAGGGTGTTCTGTGAGCTCTTTCAGTGGCTGTATTGCCCCCTTGTTCTAGATTCTCTGGGCAATTTTCTTTGATTATATCTTGTATTATGATGTTGAGTTTGCTGTTTATTTCTGGCTTTTCTGGAAGTCCAATTATTCTTAAATTGTCTCTTCTCCCTCTATTTTCCAAGTCTGTCACTTTGTCAGTGAGATATTTTATGTTCTCTTCTAATTTCTTAGTCTTTTGGCTTTTTTTTATTAGTTCTTGCTCGTTGTCTTCGAGTTGCCTAATTCTGACTTTTAAAGCCTGGTTTTCCTTTTCACTTTGGTCAAACTGGTTTTGTAGATGCATGAATTTCTTTTGCATTAATTCCCACTTTTCCTGCCAGAAGGCTTCCATCTTTTTGATCCTTTCCTATTCAAATTCTTCATAGGTTTGTGGAGAGTTTCCATTTCCTTTGGAAGGTTTCGGAGCATTTGCTTGTATTTCCTCTTCTATCTCCTCTGTATTTTGTATTTTTGCTCCATAAAATGTGTCCAAAATCACCCCTTCTTCTTGTTTTTCTTGGAATTTTGGGGCTTTTGTGCTTCTGTGGAGTTTGCCATCTCTATATGAGTGGGGAGGACTAGCTTTTCTAATCTCTGTCTGGTGTTTAGAGGTTTTAGCCCCAGGCAGATTCTATGCAGTTGTTGTTCTGTCTTCCCCGGGAAGCCAGAAATTGCTGGTGTTTCCATGTTACTGTCCTCCTCAGTTCCCTCCTGATGCTTCTCCGTTGCCTTACTTCCACGCTCTGAGCCTGGCTCGGCCCTTTCCTCGGGGTGTTTGTTTCTGTGCCTCAGCAGGCCAGAAGAGCCAGCACTCTGAGGGGGGGGGGGGTCTCGGCTTCTGGAGCTCCAAGTGCTCCTGATAGGATTAGATATCCCTGGGTTGAACTGAGTATGCCCTGAGGCAGGGACCTTCCATGAGACTCAGATGGAAGGATCCAGCCAGGGGGTTACAAGTTCCCCCCTCCCCGTCTCTCTGTTTCCCTGTTGTCTGTGTTGGGTGCCCCCTCGTCTGAGTCAGGTTGTTTTTAGGAAGCGGCCTTCAGAATAGCTGGCCCTGAGGCTCTGAGGTTCCCTCTGCTGCCTTGGACTCAGCGCTCTGGGTTGGGGGGATGGGTCCTGGGACCTTCCTTCTGCCTACTCCTTAGGTCCGAGTGATCTCGGGTTCTGGCTTTTGGGGGGGGCGTACCTTTTGGTCCAGGTCCAGGAGGAGGATTCCCGGGGTTTATGCTGTTGATCGTTTTGAATTTCAGTGCCCTAGGAGCATATGGTTTGAGTTCGGTAGGGAAGGGTTTCCGGAGATCTGAACTTTAGCTTTCTCTAAACTGCCATCTTCCAAAATATTTTTTTGGTGCTCAATTTTTTAATAAGTTCTATTCAGTTGGAAAGGATTTCAGCATCAACCTGGCAACACAGTATAGTGTCCAAGGTCTAGATCAGCAAAGTATGGAGAGGGAGAGAAAGAGAGAGAGAAAGAGAAAGAGAAAGAGAGAGAGAGAGAGAGAGAGAGACAGAGAGAGACAGAGAGACAGAGAGAGAGACAGAGAGAGAGAGAGAGAGAGAGAGAGAGAGGTCTATCAACTAAAGGGTGTACATCAAGTGATAATTCATAGAGACCCCTGAAATAGAAAAAAATAAGTGTCAGATTTGTGTAATTTCCTCCTTCTTCCTTTTTAAAAACATTATGTATCTTAATTTTTTCGTAACATTTGAGTTCCAATCTGTTTCCCTCCTTTTCTCCCTCCTTCCTAATATGGCATTAGGGAAGACCACCTTTTTACACAAAGATATACATGAAACTTGTAAATCTTGAAATTTCTCAGACTTGTGAATGTTAAAAATTTCCCCATTGGGGAATTCTTAATTGGAACAAATTCCCTACTGAGAAACATTCCCCATTTTGATGTGAGAACTCGCCAGGATCAGAAATGGGAGGACCTCGATTCCACCTGTATTTAAGACTGCTTTAGGGCAAAAAACTCCTTGCTAAACAAAGAAAGTACTTGGATCCATGCTTATGGTGGGGCAAGGAGTTCTTTGAGCCAGGCCTGTTTTTAGAATTGATACAATGGGATGCTAGGTACCTAAAAGGGTCGAGCAAGTTTTGTCTTAATGAGATTAGTTGACTCAGCTGTGTTTTCACTGGTTCAGACTTACTGAGGAGATTTGTCGACTTAGCAGAAATTCAGATGGGCAGTCCTTTGGAAAGCGTCTACAGTGATTGGTAGATGTAGGGACTTAGGGGAGGTGACATGGGAGAAAAATCCCTATATAAGAAAAAGCAGAATCTCTTGAGGAGATTCCTTTTGGAGAAAGCCGTTTGGAGGATCTCTGATGAGGACCGCTTGGGAAGAATCTCTTGAGAGAGGCCTTTTGGAACAGTCTCTGGCTGGAAGGCTCTCTGGTGAAGTCAGCTGAGATGGAGCTGGCCTGATGTCACTAGAATCCTTGTTTAGTCAGATCTTGTGGTGAGTGTTAAAAAGGCCATATTAGCTTGAGGCCCTTCATACTTATTCCTTTCTTACTCTCTCTCTCTTTCTTTGATTACTCATTGTATTGTTAATTAAAATCTCTATAAAACCCAATTGACTTGGGTATTTGAATAATTGGGAATATTTCCCTGGCGACCACCTTATATTTGATTATATTTGATTTAAAAACCAAGACACTGTAGTGAAACATATTTCTGCGGTCAAATTTACTCACCCTCTCTTATATCTATCACAATTTATATCTTCCACCATTTAAGACCTCAACCATTTTAAATCTCACAAACTATACAATATGTAGTTCCATATATCAGTTCTTTGAAAGCTGATAGCATCTTTATTCATGGCCCTTTGTAGTTGATATGAATATTCATATAGTTCAGAATTATATATTCATATAATTCAGCTTACTGAGAGATCTCTTTGTTATAGAGGACTAATGGTGGTAGAGCTGAGTCAAAGGATATGCATGGTTTAACAGCTATGGGGGCTATAAAGTACCAAATGGCTTCTCTGAATGGTTAGACTAACACATTTTCCTGCAGTGCAATTTCCTTTCAAGGCAGAAAAGCAGGGTCAAGTTTTGCTTTCCACAATTCAGATAAGTTATAGGAAATGAGATCTTATCATACATTTCCAATAATCCTGCAGCTGATAATAACAATATGAATAAATATCTCATATTTATGTCATGATTTAAATTTTACAAACTTCCTTAGAGATATTATCTATTTTGGCCTTGATGAAATTCTATTAGTACACAATATATTATTTTCCATACTGCACAGATGAGGAAACTGAGACTTAAAGAGTATAAGAAATTTTCCCACATCCACATGGTGAGATTCAAATACTCTGCATGGACACATATGTTGCATAGGAGGGATTAGCCAATAAGCTATAAGTCTGGGTTCATACAATGCTGCCTGTGAAAGAGGAGTTCTATAACAAGTCCTAAAATGCCAAAGGTCCAGGGCTGTGCATGTAGACATTTTCCTTTTCATTCATTAGGCAACTTGTACACATAGAATTCAAGCCTCAAGCCTCTATGCTCAGCTTCACTGAAATATGTCTCTAAGTTCACCTTTTTATTGCTAAATCCAAAGGCTTCTTAGAATTCCTTATACTAACTACCTGATCTACTTGCCATATTTCATACTTAACCACCCCCTCTTTCTGAATACTCTCTCCTCCCTGTTTTCTCTAGAAACTGCTTCCCTCTATTTCTCCCATCCTCATGATTCATCATTCTCAGTCTCCTTTGCAAGAATGTCACTAACATCCTACTTGTTATACATACACTAAAATATTTATAACCATATTTTGAAGGGACAAAGAACTAGAAATAAAGGAAATGCCCATCAATTGGGGAATGTCTAAATAAGCTGTGGTACATAAATGTAACAGAATATTGTTGTGCTATTAGAAATGATAAGCATAAACATAGAGAAGTATGAGAAGACTTAGATGTGAAGTGATACAAAGTGAAGAAGAACCAACACAATTTATGTCATGATTACAATATGTAAATAGAAAAAACAATGACACAACAATCAAAACTGAAATCTGTGAAATTATAATGACCAAGATTAGCTACAAATAAGAGATATGAAAATATACCCCCTTCCTTCTGTACAAGCATGTAAGAAAACAGCCTCCTTTAGTTTCTCTAGAAATATTAAGAAATTCTGTTTCTCCAGCCTAAAACCTCTTTTTATACTTCCTTTAGGAAAAATGGGAAGAACAAAAACTAAGATCTTTCTCTGAAGTAGAGTAAGAGAGATATCTAAACTAGACTCTTATTGACTTGGGATTATTGCCTCCTCATTCACCTGGGAGTAATTGGCATCATTACCAACCTGGGGATAGTGTTTTCTCTTCCCAAATAGTCATGGTTAAGGTATTGATCATATAGGAGGGAATTCTGAAAGAGAAGAGACTAAGGGAAGACTCTTCTGGAATGTTAACACCAAACTGAATATTATTATCTTTTCCTTATTCAAGATTCCTATAAATGTGACCTTAAATTGTCCTAAGGAAGTCATATTAGAGGTATACAAGGGTTGCATTCTACATCAGTAAGATCATGCATTTCCAAAAATATCCTTGTGAGATTGCAATAATTGGCCTTTTGGACTACCACCATTGACTCATCCTGAGCTTTCAATCAACTACAACCCCTAGCCCCTATTCACATGAACTGCTAGTAACCAGTTTCTCATGTAGAGGTACCCAGGTGGAAGAGTAAAATGAATAAAAATGTTGCATGGCTCAAGACCAAGGGAAAAACCTTGAGACGGTAATAGAGACCTTATTCCCAGTTAACATGACTAATTTATCAATATTCTATGAATAAGCCCATTCAATTGTACTTTAGCCAGGCCACATACCACCTAAACCATTTTTAAGTTTAATATTAATTTTTCAATTAACAAAAATCTATATTTTTCCTCTCTCTTCCTTTACCCCTGGGATGGTGGGGTTGTGTGTGTGGAGGAAAAAACACCCTTTGTATTCAATATGCAAAGTCAATTAAAAATAAATTCTCTCATTGGCCATTCCCCCCAAAACATGTTTCAATCTTCATTCTGAGTCCATCTTCTCTCTGTCAAGAGAAAGATGTTACATTTCATCATGTATTCTATGAAACTAGGATTAGGCTGGTCTTTATATGGATGAGAGTTCTTAGGTCTTTTAAAGTTATTTGTCATTCCTATGTTGTTACTCTAAAAATTGTTTCTCTGTGTTTGCTCATCTCACTCTTCAACAGTTCATAAAATCATTCCCAGGTTTCTCTGAAACCATATTTTCATCATTTCTTATAGCACACATAATCTGTTCATTCATCCCACAATTGATGGGCATCTGTTCAGTTTCCACTTCTTTGGCACCATAAAAAGAGCTGATATAAATATTTTTGTTCATAGAGGTGTTTTTCCTCTTTCCTCTATCTCTTTGGGTTGTGGACCCAGCAGTGGTATTGTTGAATCAAAGAGTATGCACTTTTTAGTAGTTTTAGGGGAATTGTATTACATTGTTTTCCAGAATGTCTAGACCAATTCACAGTTCCAGCAAGTCCACCAATAATGCATTAATGTGTCTGTTTTCCCTTAAACTATTTTATGAAAATAACTGTGTACCCAATTATTTAAAAACCTTTGGACACAGAAAAAACTCAGAAGCATTGATCACATGGGTTGATGGGGATATGATTAGGGATGTAGACCCTAAACAATCATCCTAGTGCAATTATCAATAATGTGGAAATAGGTCTTGATCAACGATACATGTAAAACCCAGTATAATTGCATATCAGTTATGAGAGGTAGGGGGAAGGAGGGGAGGGAAAGAACATGAATCATGAAACCATGAAAAAATATTCTAAATTAATTAATTAAATACAATTTTTCAATTAAAAACTCAGAAGCATGACAATAAAAACAATGACAAGATAATTCATAACAAATTCAATAACCAAAATTCATCTGAAATTATTGGTTGGGAATATGCTTCTTTTCCTTATTATAAAAAGACAGCAACCCACAGCTTACATACTCTATTATTTACCTATTGGCTCTTGCAAAAGAAAGATCCCTCACCCCCCACCCATGGCATGTAGATGCATACCCAGTCCATACACTTCACAGGTCCACAGCTTGGAATTATTGGGAATTAGCCTTGTAAAAGACAAACAGCAGCAATAAAACAATTTTTAAAAATCTTTAGAGCAATAATTCCACGACTGATTAGTTGGAACCTGTCCTCATTTTTAACAATAACAATTAAATTTCTACTTGAGAAACCTTCCTCATAGGTATATTGAAGCTATAAAGTCATTTTACCTACCAAAACCAAAATAGGACCTAGAGAGAAGGCTTCAGAGTAGACATTCACAGAATTTCTCCCTCCTTCCTTTCACATAAATGTACACTAAATTATCATAAGCTCATTATGTTCTATTTGTAGTGGCAAAAGGAAACATAAGAACCCTGAATTCCTTGGGAGGGAAAATCCTATAAGAGGACTAGCATTCATGAACTCAGTATAACCAAACTATGTAATTAGAAAAGACTCCATAGTAGGAGTGAAAAGTGATTATTTTAAACCAACCAGTCCTAAATCCAGATAAAGGAATGTAGTTGGAGGACAGCCATAGTTCTTGGTATGTTTTTTTTTTAATACAATGTCTTTGTTTTACCCTTCAGAACTACAGTAACTAAAGATCTTTATGGGTTCATGTATGTTACAAAAACATTAACACATATAATTAAATAATTTTTATGAAAAATATACACCTTCACATACACAAGCATATGTATAGATTAAAAAAAAACCTTGGAGGGATATGAAGAAAATGATGAAGCATGTGGAATATTCATCAAATATGAGCCAGGTGTAAATTCTCTTGTGCCCTTTACCAGGAAAAGTTCAGACTTATAGGCCCCTGTTCAGCAACTATTCATTTAATTGAATTCCAAAGGTGAAGGTCAGGAGAAGAATTCCAGCTAACTAAAAAGAAAAATCAAACTAAAATGATGAAAAGAATATAGCCATTCATCATCATCTCTGTCTTCCTTTTCATATTTTTCCCTTTAATGGATTATTTTAAAATATTTTAATCAAATACCTACAACAGAACATCACCATATTTTCTTTTTCATATCTCATCAAAACACTCTTTTTTAAAAAGAAAAAATATAGGATCATCTGCATTTTAAATAGCCAAAGTTTTTTCCAATTTGAACTTCTTCCAAAGACTCAGGAAGTATATTCTACTCTTGGCAAATAGAGATCCAGAAGGGTCCTCTGCCACTGGAAATTATTACTCACAGAATCAGAGCATCTCTGATCTGGAAGAAGTCTAAGAAGTCATGTGGGCCAACTTGTGGCTTATGGAGATAGATGTCTCTACAACATTCCCAGCAAGTGGCAACCAGCTTTCATTTAAAGAACTCCGATCAGAAAGAACTCTCTTCCTTCCCTTCCACACCATCCCTCCCCCATGCCTATTCTAAATAATTTTAATTATTAGGGAGTTTTTCCTCACAAGGAGTTAGAATCTGTTTCTCTTCAATTTCCATGTATTGATTGCTCCATGTTTTGCCCTCTGAAGTCAGCTAGAACAAATCAAGAACAGAGTAAAATTGTAGAAAATAAAAATATGTATGACTTTGATCAAGATTCCTGACTACTCCAAACCTTGATTCTTCATCTGTAAAATGAGAGTGTTGCATGAGATTTCCCTAAGAGCCCTCCAAAACCCTTTTCTACATGATGGACTTTAAATATTGGAAGACGACCATCATAGTCTTTTCTTTTAATACTGTCTTCTGGCTAAACACCCCCAATTCCCCTGATCCATTCTTGAATGGCATAAACTGAAGACCCTTTCTCAGTCTAGGTCACACTTCTCTGCAGGCCTTCCAGGTCATCCACTTCCTTTCTAAATCATACAACTCAGAATTGATCACATCTATGATGGTAATGGAAGGCTTTAGTGCTTTAACAAATGATGAGCAGAACGATTTCAGAAAAACTTGGAAAGACCAACATAAACTGATGCAGCATGAAGAGAGCAGAATCAGAACATTGTACACATGGATGGTGAACAACTAAGAAGGACTTCACTGTTCTCAGCAATACAATGATCTAAGACAACCCCAAAGGGTTTATGATTCTCCTCTAGAGAAAGAACTGATGGAGCCAATGCAGATTGAGGCAGATCTTTCTTAATTCTATTTTCTTCAAAGGTTGGGTTTTTTTAATCTTTTCTTTTTTATGTCTCCTTTCACAGCATGCTGAATATGGAAATAAGTTTTGTATGATAAAACATGGATAACCAACTGCTGACCATCTCAGGAGGGGGAAAGGGAAGGAAAGAAAGAGAAAACATGGATCTCAAAAAGTCAGAAAATGAATGCCAAAAATTGTTTTACATGTAAATGGGGAAAAAACAAAACCTTACTGTAAAATAAATAAATAAATTAGAGGAGGCAAGACCACAGTACTCCAATTATTTTCTGACCAGCACAGAATACAGTGGGGTAATAAATATATAATATATATAATATACCTGCAAGTACTTCTCAACTAAACAAGACATTCATCAAATAATAAAATTTACATTTATTATAGAATGACTGTATAGCGTCCCTAAGTGAATTCATTACATACCTAGAGAGTCTTTACAGATTCATGTTTACAAAATATCAACATAAGTCCAAACTTTTTATAGAAGCCTTCTCTCAGAACTTGGAATATATGGGTCAATGAAAACGACAACAAACCAAACCTGACCTTGATATTTAAAACCAAGTAATTCTCAATAGCCTGGGATCAACCTCTCAATGCACAGACAGTCTATCTGCAAAGAGATCATAAATCATAGCTTTAGAATTAGAATTCTAAACTGAGGCTTAGAGAGGGTCAGTGACTTACCTAGAGTCATGCATTTAGTAAGTGTGAGAAACAGGATTTGAACCCAGAAATCCTGCCTTCCATCCACCTTGGTTCACTGCCACCACAAAATACCAATAGTGCAAACCAAGACCTAGGGCACTGCCACCACCTTTCCCTTTCTTCATTCTCCATAACATGAAGGACCAAGCAATACAGAATAGGTTGGAGCTAGATGAATCAGCTCCAGAGAACCAATTGTGAAATTTTCAGTGTGAGCTTTTAGCCTTAGAAATCAGCGAAGACTACAAATTGGGGCCTGATTTATTATTTTGTTGATTGTGTAGATTTAAGAAAGTGATGGTAAAATATTAATAATGAAGATTAAAGTTAAAAGAGTTTTTGAGGGGGTTTTGAGACCTAATTGTTAAATATTTACTAGCACAGTCCTGTAAAGGGCCGACTTCCAAATATCCTTAAATAAGTGTGAAGGTAAACAATAGGTGGTTTGGAGAAAATTCAACAAGGCACTCCATAAGAGAGGAACATTTTTCAGTTTCACTGCAATTTTACCTTACTACATTCAATAAACCATAAAATCATAAAAAAGTTTATTGCCTATATCACATAAATAGAGAAGGTTGTACTAAATTAAGAAGTCTCCCAGACATGGAATTGGAGTAAAGTCAGCAAGTTTCCTAATGTTTTCCAACAATTCACAGCTATCTTTCATAGTAGCCAACCTTCAATAATGAATCTGAGTCAATGAGGTTTTCCTTCTCATCCAGACAAATGAAACATTCAGCAAGATAAGAGCTAACCAAAAATGGAGAGTATAGTCTGCATAGCAACACAAGGGAAGGTCTTTATTGATTAATTAATTAATTAAATGACAATCTGCTTTTTTGAAGGTTAACAGAAAGTAGGACATGAGCCAGGGACAGGATTGGACTGCTAGTGCATCATTTGTCACCCAGGTCATTCCTAGCTGGTAAAGAGTTTGTCATGGAGAAAGGTAGAAGGGAGCCACACTCTGAAGGACATTAATCCATGTTGAGAATTTTTTATTTTATTTGAAAGGCAATATGGAACCATTTCAATTTTTTGAGTGGAGATGACAACTATATTTTAGGAATATTAATTTCATAGCTGTAGGAAAGGTATGTGGGAGAGGGAAGTGAATGGAAGCAAAGAGACCAATTAATAGGATATTCTGGGACAGTACTATCTCAGTCAGACCTAGAGAAGGGAGATACTGGTTTCAAATCTGGCCTTGGACACTTCCCAGCTGTGTGACCCTGGGCAAGTCACTTAACCCCATTGCCTAGGTAAGAATTTAAAAAAAAAAAGAAAGAAAAGAGACTATCTTCCATCTTAGAATCAATACTGTGTATTGGTTCCAAGGCAGAAGAGTGGTAAGGGCTAGGCAATGGGGGTTAAGTGACTTGCCCAGGGTCACACAACTGGGAAGTGTCCGAGGCCAGATTTGAACCTAGGACCTCCCATCTCTAGACCTGGCTCTCAATCCACTGAGCTACCCAGCTGCCCCTTCTTTCTTTTTCTTCCTTCCTTCCTTCTTTCCTTCCTTCCTTCCTTCCTTCCTTCCTTCCTTCCTTCCTTCCTTCCTTCCTTCCTTCCTTCCTTCCTTCCTTCCTTTCTTTCTTTCTTTCTTTCTTCCTTCCTTCCTTCCTTCCTTCCTTCCTTCCTTCCTTCCTTCCTTCCTTCCTTCCTTCCTTCCTTCCTTTCTTTCTTTCTTTCTTTCTTTCTTTCTTTCTTTCTTTCTTTCTTTCTTCTTTCTTTCTTTCTTTCTTTCTTTCTTTCTTTCTTTCTTTCTTTCTTTCTTTCTTTCTTTCTCTCTTTCTCTCTTTCTCTCTCTCTCTTTCTCTCTCTCTCTCTTTCTCTCTCTCTCTCTTTCTCTCTCTCTCTCTTCTTTCTTTCTTTCTTTCTTTCTTTCTTTCTTTCTCTCTTTCTTTCTCTCTTTCTCTCTTTCTCTCTCTCTTCTCTCTTTCTCTCTCTCTCTTTCTTTCTTTCTTTCTTTCTTTCTTTCTCTCTTTCTCTCTTTCTCTCTTTCTTTCTTTCTTTCTCTCTCTTCTTTTTTTTAAGCTCTTCTGGGGCAGCTAGGTAGCTCAGTGGATTAGAGAGCCAGGCCTAGAGACAGAAAGACCTGGGTTCAAAATTTGGCCTCAGACACTTCTTAGTTTTTTAAAACTGGGCAAGTCACTTAACCCTCATTGTTATCTTTTAGTTCTTATCACTCCTTTGCCTTGGAACCAATAGTTAGCACTGATTCTAAAGCAGAAGGTAAAGGGTTGGGGCTTTTTTTAAGGCTATTATAATATTTCAGGTGATAGGTAACAAGGATAGAGACTATATAAGAGGAGAGAAGAGGATAGATATGAGAGATTTTGTAGAGCTAGGGTCTAAAGACTTGATGACTAATAGGATATGGGGGTTAAGGGAAAGAGGAGGGTCATAGATCACTCTAAGGTTGTGGACCTGGGTGGCAGATTTGGATGTCTTTGCCAATGGAGAAATTTGAATAAGGTATGTGTTTTGGAGGAAATTCTATTTTAGACAAATTGATGCCAGTTCATTAAACAGAGCTATCTAACAGGCAACTAGTAATATAGAATTTTAGTTCAGACAAAAGTTTAGCACTGGATAGAAAAATCTGAAAATTGCCTACATCAAGATGTTAATTGAACTGATGATTGCTGATGAGGTCATTAAGGAAGAGAATTTAGAGAGAAAACATAAAAGGGCACAAGACAGACCCTTGGGGGGAAAGCTGCACTTAAGGGACAGAAGAAGAAGAATGATTCAGCAAAGGAGAGTCAGGATTTTACAGACAGAAAGAAGGAGAAATAAGAGAGGAAAGAGAGCAAGAAGAGGGGGTAGTCAACAATATCAAAAGCTGATGAAAGCTGGAAGAAGTACAAACATTTGCTCTCCTTTTTTAATGAAAATGCTTCATACTCTTAAATAATTAATGTTCCATAAAAGGCTTCTATAATTTGTCATATTTTTCCCACTAAAATATGAAAATAAATGAAAGCAAAGCCAACCCACACCAAGGCATAACTGATGCCCCTTTCCCAGGTAGTATTTAAGCTTCATTTCCACCAAAGGTAAGACAGTAGTTCCCTAGAGAATCACAGAGTATTGTGTGTTAATTCATTTACAACATGAAACAGACTCTGATAATAGTCAAGATTTCATTGCTAAGGAAAATGCTCTGTGTAAAGACTTCTGGATTGGGCTCTTCCTCTGATCTTCAGTGATAGGGAACAACAGTTCAATTCCCTTAAAAGCCAGCCCAATGAGAAAGCTAGAATGGGGGAATGATAGGGCACCTAGAAGGAAAAGACTTCTGGAGCCAACAGTCTGATGGTGCAATATGGAATCCTGGGGCTTATGGGAAAAATGCCATCATTCCAAGATTGGAAGGACTGTTGAGGAGATTCTTCTGATCCATTTAGGAAATAGAAAGACTGGTTTCTAGAAGCATCAAGGTACAATGAGGGACAATGTGTTATAGCAAGAGATTTTTTTTTTATTTTATTTAATTAATTTAGAGTATTTTCCCAAGGTTACAAAAATTATGTTCTTTCCCTCCCCTCCCCAACCCCTCTCCTGTAGCCAATGCACAATTCCACTGGGTTTTATATGTGTCATTGGTCAAGAGCTATTTCCATATTATTGATAATTGCACTAGGGTGATTGTTTAGTGTCTATAACCCAAACCATATCCCCTCCACTCATGTAATCAAGCAGTTGTTTTTCTTCTGTTTCTACTCCCACAGTGTTTCCTCTGAATGTGGATAGTGTTTTTTTCTCCTAGATCCCTGCAGATTGTTCAGGATCACTGCATTGCTGCTAGTAGAGAAGTCCATTACATTTGATCATACCACAGTGTATCAGTCTCTGTGTACAATGTTTTCCTGGTTCTGCTCCTTTCACTCTGCATCACTTCCTGGAGGTTGTTCCAGTTCCCATGGAATTCCTCCACTTTATTATTCCTTTTAGCACAATAGTATTCCATCACCAACATATACCACAATTTGTTCAGCCATTCCCCAATTGATGGGCATCCCCTCATTTTCCAATTTTTGGCCACCACAAAGAGTGCAGCTATGAATATTCTTGTACAGGTCTTTTTCCTTATTATCTCTTTGGGGTACAAGCCCACCAGTGCTATGGCTGGATCAACGGGCAGACAGTGTTTTATAGCCCTTTGGCATAGTTCCAAATTGCCCTCCAGAATGGTTGGATCAGTTCACAACTCCACTACCAATGAATTAATGTCCCTACTTTGCCACATCCCCTCCAGCATTCATTACTTTTCTTTAGAGCAAGAGAATTTTAAATAGAACCTAGACCTAAGAATGAAGACTGGCTTCTCCATTTTAAAGTGAGGTTGGACAAGGCACTCTTTGGGTCTAAATTTCTCCATTTCTTCATTTCTAAAATGAGGTGATTCAGGCTTATAATACCTATATTGCAGGATGACCCTAACAATCCTCCTAGATAATGTATATAAATTCATATTATAACTATAACTATATAACTGTGGGGCAGCTGGGTGGCTCAATGGATGGAAAGCCAGCCTAGAGATGAGAGGTCCTGGGTTCAAATTTGACCACAGACTCTTCTTAGCTGTGAGATCCTAGACAAGTCACTTAATCCCCACTGCCTGCGCTTTGTCTGTCTGTCATAGAATTGTTACTAAGATAGTTAGGTTTTTTCAGTATAATTTTTACTATTAATATTTTCTCCATCACTTTAAGTCTAGAAATAAGCCATACTATGTATCGAGTCCTGATTTATAGCAGTGACCAATTTCCAAGGTATAAGTGATCACAACAATTTCATAATCAGCTCTTGTTCTTAGAGCTGGCTTCAGCATATCTGCCCACAAAGCAGTTTTCCCAAGGTATTCTTTGGGATCCTATAAAATCTTTCTGATGATTTCTAAGGTCTCTAAGGTCTATTTCAGCTTCAAAATTCCAACAAATTATATAGTAGATAGTACTTTTTCAGGTTCAGGAACTGGATTCTCAGGTCACACTCCTAAAATTTTTCCAGGATCTTCTTCTACTGGGCAGAAGAAGAAGGGTTAGGAGGGTGGTTTAGGATTTTTTTTTTCTTTTTCCAAAAGTGGCTCTAATTGAAAACTTTTGACCACTGGCAGGCTCAGATGCTAGTATGTTTGTTCTACAATTTAAAGAGTAGATTGTAGGATTGTGTTTTAAAGCTATCTTTGGAAGCCAGTTTGTTTCCAAGATGAACCTACAATTAACTTATTAGTATAAGTAAATGAAACAGAGAATTAACATTACTGTTTTTTTATCCTTACTTTTGTTCTTAGTAATAACTCTTAAGGCAGAAAAGCAAAGGCTAGGCAAATAGGATTGACTTGCCCAGGGTCACATAGTCAGAAAGTTTCTGAGGTCAAATTTGAACCCAGATCCTGTGTATATCCACTGTGCCTGAACATTTTTGTTTTGATTCCACAGAACCTCCCTAATATTAATGGGGGAAAGTGGTTTCTCAGTTCCTACATGACAAACCAGAACAAGTGTATAGAATTCTAGACTTGGGAATGATGAAGATAAGGGTTCAAATCCAATCTCAGATATTTACTGGTTATGTGATCCCGAGTAAGTCATAACCTTTTTGGTCTCAAGCAAGGTTTTACTAGATTGATACTAAGGTCCCTTATAGTTCCAAATATACAATCCTATAATCACTTTCCTTCCTTTTCCCCAGAAATAGGAAAGAATAGATTTCAGGGAGAAGAAAAGATACCACTCTTGGCTAACCAGTAATTGATTCACTTTCTACATCTACACAAAACCAGGGACCTCTCTCCATGTCGTCCTTGGCCCTGTTTATTTCATTTAGACTAATTCCAGCTGTTCTGAATTCAGAAACAAGAAGCTAACTTTGTAAGAAACAGGAGACATTCTAGGCTAAAGACTCTTGCCTCCCAAACTCCCCGATTCATATGAATGTGTCAAAAATCTGGATACTCTCTGTAATTTAACATTTTATTATTTTATATTTATGAACCTTCTTGAAAAGAAAAGCCATGATCCTCCACCATATAAACAGAATTAAAGAGATTTGATGGCCCATACAAAGTTCTGGAAATGAATAGATGAACTATCCAGGAATAAATGCAAAATTACCAGTCAGCCTGGGCCACCCACTTGATTTCTTGGGTTAATTTATAATGATAATGAGGAGGAAGAGAACAATATGCCAATGGCAGGCTGAGCTTTGGGTGTTAACTCATTCTCAACCATCACAAAGGAAAACTTTTCTAAGGAGGCTATAAAACCTTTCAGATGACGTGGTCTCTAAAGTCTGGTTGAGCTCTAAAATTCCAACAAGTGCTTTGTAGTCCTTTTTTAGGGCTCAGGAACTGGATCCTCTCAGATCTCCTCTCCTGTTTAAACATTTAACAAGAGCATTACTGTTTAATGAAGTGATTCGATTGACTGAGTCATTAAGATTGATTCTAACATTGCTTCACAGTGACCATATGGGGTCAATTATGGTTTTTTCCATTCCTTTTCAGTGACTGGAGACTTGCCCTAATGCTGTCCTTGGGGGGGGGGGTCCATCCTATTGGCCTGCCATTTGAAGATGAGGGGGGTATTCTTCATCTGTTAGCAACTGAGCCTACACGGATCAGAATTCAAACACAAAAATTCTTACAATCCTGCTCTATAAATAATAATCTTATGAAGACGGGTGCCACTATATAAAGAAACTAAAGCAAAGAGGGACCTATATGATTTAATAGAAAAAATATTATACAGAGAGTTAGTAGGGCTGAACTTTCTTCCCAACTCTGCTACAAGAATTTGGCTTGGTATTTCAAGGTTTATAAAGCACTTTCTTCAAAATAACTCTATAAGGTAGGTAAACTAAGGGCTGCTAGATGACTCAGTAGATAGAACACCCATCCTAAAGTCAGAAAATTCTCAGTTCAAATCTGGCCTCGGATGCTGTTCTAACTTTGATCCTGGGCAAGTCACTTAACCTTGCTTACCTCAGTTTCCTTATCTGTAAAATGAGCTGGAGAAGGAAATGGCCAACCATTCCAGTATCTTTGCCAAGAAAACCCAAATGAGCTCACGAAGAGTCAGAGACCGTTAAAATGACTCAACCACAAGGTAAATTAAGTCTCAGAGAAATTCAGTGACTTACTCAATGTCAAATAACCTGTAAACATTAAAACTGGGACTCTTAGTGAGTCCTTTGATTCCAAATCCAATGCTTTTTCCTCTATAAAAATCACTTTACCTATCTGGGGATCATTTTCCTCATTTCTAAAAGAGGGTACAGTGACTAGTTTATCTCTAAAATTCTTCCAGCTCTGGAATTCTATAGATCTAAGTCCTGGTCTTCGTGTAACCTGAAGGAGTGTAAGGTAACCAGGGGATTGCAGCCTGCTGTATAGTTCAGCTGTTAGATGGTAGGTGCCTAGTGAATATTTATGGAATTTAATTGTTCTAAATATTAAATTTGAATAGATCCATTAAAGGTTTCATTAATGGATTTTATTTAGGTTCTTGGAATTAGGCCATGAATATAGACATTCTCAGATGGCAACTCTTATTGTTTTTGAGTGATTTTAGTTTTAGGATCTTCTTGGCAAAGTTACTAGAGTGATTTGTCATTCCTTCTCCAGCTCCTTTTACAGATGAGGAAACTAGGGCACACAGGATTTAGTGACTTGCCCAGGGTCATACAGTTAGAAAAGTATCTGAGGCAAGATATGAACTCAGGAAAATTCACCTTCTTGACTCCAGGGCTCCAAGCCCAGCATTCTGTACACAGTGTCACCTCGCTGTCCCAACACCTTTAGACAGAACGTCAGCTCCAAGTCATCTGATGCCACATCCAGGACTCTTTGTATTACAGCACACTACCATTTTTCTGATCTCTCAATTGTAGATCACAGTCTAAATAATGCACATTTTTATACTAATTCATTTTTCTTGTAGGTTCATCTCTTTCGAACTGAGGAGAATCTATAAGATTCAAGGTCTTGATGCAATCAAACCAGTGTCATCCATAAGTAGGATTATCTGAAGAAGCTTTCTGCCAAAGAGATTCCTCTTCCTTCTGAACTATGAACTATTAGTGGTGACCATGTCTGTCATGTATATGTCTCCCTATTCCATGTTTCTTTGTCATTAATAATAAGAGGGCCATTGAATAGGGTTATCTCTGTGTTTGCATTTCTGTTTTATTTTTAAAATATTTATTGGCATCTTTTATTTTTACAGCACCTTTATTTCCTTCTATTTTTTCCCTTCTCCCTCTAAGAAAGTCAGATCTCCTAATGAAATTTGAAAAGAAAAGAAAGAAAAAGTGGATGAAAAAATCAACAAAACCAATCAACATATTAAAAAGATCAGATGTGTTACATGAAAGACATGGAGTACTATTGCACTGTAAGAAACAGTTACTCAGTGGATAGACCACCAAGCCTAGTGACTAGAGGTCCTGGTTTCAAATCTTACCTCTTATACTTCCTAGGAAAGTCACTTAACCCCCATTGCCTAGCCCTCACTGCTCTTCTGCCTTGGAACCAAAAGTTAGTACCAATTCTAAGATAGAAGATTAGATTCTTTTTTTAATTTTAAAAAATTTTTATTTAGAATATTTTTCCATGGTTACAAGATTTATGTTCTTTCCCTCTCTTTTTCTTTCCCCTCTCCCCTGACAAGCAATTCCACTGGGTTATACATACATATGTCATTGTTCAAAACCCATTTTCATATTATTCATATTTTTAATAATATTCTTCTAAAGCCCAAACCCCAGACATACATCCATCGAACCGCATTAGATTTGTTGGAGTTTGTTATTTTTTTTTAAAGAAGCAATTAAGGGAATAGTTTCAGAAGAACCTAGGAAGACCTATACAAACAGATGCAAAGTGAATTGAGCAGAACTATAACAAATAATACACTAACCACAGTAATGTAAAGATAACCAATTTTGAAAGACTTAGAAACAGATGAACACAAATACTACCACAATTCCAAAGGACACATGATGAAAAAAGTTATCTATTCTTAGATAGAGAACAGATAAACTCAGAGAGCAAATTGAAGCATGCTTTTTTCTTTCTCTTTCTTTTCCTTACTTCTTTGGGGGAAACATGGCCAATGCAGAAATTTGCTTTGCATAACTATACATACTTGTAACAGGTTTTATTTTTCTTGCCTACTCATCAAAAGGAGAATTTGAAACAAAAAAAAAGAAAGAAAAAGGAAAAAAGTCTCTGTTTAAAAAAATTAATTAAATTTATTTTTAATCTGATGTTAAATGTAATATTCCATACATCTGGATGCAAAGGAGTAGAGGGAAATATCTTCTCATACCTTTTCTTTGGGGCCAAGCTTAGTCCTAATAATTTTACAACATTCATTTTATTAATATTTTATTCTTGTTGTATGCTTCTTGTTCTTCCCATCTACATTCACTGTGGGTATTGTTATAAGGAAAAGTTAAGGAGGAACATGTGTGAGTTTGCAAAGGAAAGTGGCATAAGACCAGCAGAAAAGATTCTGGAACTTTGAAGGAAGGATTAGATTGGCACTGAGGCTGTGAGCTGTCTCTCTTTGGAGATATCTAGAGGTGGTGGCTGCATTTCCTAAGTGGCTGGTCCTATCCTTGTTCCTGTCCTGCTTGCTGTCTTGTATGTTTCATGGAAGCAGAGCCCGGGGATCCTGACCAGCTGTCTGCAGAGCCTGTGAGGCCAGATCTAGGTCCTTTTGGATCGAGGGTCTTCCCTGAGCCCTACTAAGCTTCCACAGTTAGTGGTAGCTTAGCCAAGAACAGGTATTGGGGTTTTTAGAAAGAGAGGAGAGGATTAGTGTAGATTACCCACTCTAAGAAGAATCTCCTGGAGACATTAGATCTTTTGGGATATTCGTTAGAAATTTAGCTTCAGGGTTATCCCATACCCTTTTTACCTATTCTCTTTAATTAAACCTCCTTTCCCATTTCACTGGGTGGTCTGTATGTGGAGTCTCAGGCTCTGCCCGGCTGGCTTTTGTTGGACTTCCCAAACCACAGATAATCTTCTGACACTGGCCCAACACAATTCATCCCTTCACACCCCCAAACTTCCCTCCCTTTTACAGTATTGTTTGCCTGGATCTGCTTACTTCACTTTTCACCACTTCGTGTAAGTCTTTCTATACTTCTTTTTTTAAAACCCTTACCTTCCACCTTAGAATTGATTTTATGAATTCGTTCCAAGGCAGAAGAGTAGTAAGGGCTAGACAACGGGGGTTAAGTGACTTGACCAGGGTCACACAGCTAGGGAATATCTGAGGGTAGATTTGAACCCGGGACCTCGTGTCTCTAGGCCTGGCTCTCAATCCACTGAGCTACCCAGTTGCCACCTTTCTATTCTTTGTACTTATCATGTTCATCATTTCTTATAGCACAATAATATCCTTTTTACTTTCATGTACCCTAATTTGTCTACCATTCCCCAACTAATGAGCATCCATTTTCTTTCCAGTTTTTGCTACAAAGAAAATGCTGCTATAGATATTTTGCTGTATAGGGAGACTTTTTTTTTTTGCCAGTTAATTCACAGCATCTTCCCCCTCCAGCCTCTCCTTATTAGTTGAGAAGCATACAAAATTCGGGGCAAGCCCCTCGTCCCAGGATGGGTATCAGTCAAAGAAACAGGAAGTCTTTCCCCTTGGGACATAGAGTTCAGGCTACCAGCCTTTGATTTCCCCAAATTTTGGGAAGGAAACGTGGTCACTGGGAGTGCTGGACCCTTGTCCAGGGTTTACGCATTTAGAGCTCTCTGCTAGAGCACCCCGGGTAAGTACGTCAAGAGTAACCCTCCTGAAAGCGAAGGAAAGAAGAAGTGAAAAGCAGGGTATTCAGTCCACAAGATAAGAAGGATCATGGGAAGAGATAGGACTTTGTTAGGCGGCGGAGTGGTGTCAAGAGATTTGTTCCTATAGAGGCACTTCTGTAATAGCCAGACCAGAGTCTGGGAAATTGTCTCTTTCCCAACCCTTAGTCAAGGGCTTAGCTAGAGCCATGACTGTACCAAACCCTCTCCACCAAGGCAAATGCTAGTTCCTTTCTCTAGGGCAGGGGTCCCCAAACTATAGTCCACTGGCCACATGCGGCCCCCTGAGGCCATGTATCCAGCCCCCACCCCACTTCCGGAAGGGGCTCTTCTTTCATGGGTGGGCAGTGAGAGGAGCCCTGTATGTGGAGGCACCACAAAGTGTGGCATCACTCACGTACAGTACTACTTCCGGTGACATCATCCTTTGTGTGGTGCCTTGTTCTGAGAGTAACTGAATGAGAACGAGGCGCACAAAGGATTATGTGGCTGCACAATGGAAGACGTCAGCATGGTGAGCAGCGATCTGGGGGAGGGGATTCCACTCTGTGTATACTGCTGCCTGGTTGGGGTTAGGGTTAGGTTTTTATAGTGCGACCCTCCAATGGTCTGAGGGACAGTGAACTGGCCCCCTGTGTAAAAAGTTTGGGGACCCCTGCTCTAGGGGATACTGTTATTTGATGATAAAGGTATACCAGACTTGGAGTCTGATATGCCCCTTAATCAATCCTAAAGTAGGAAAGATGCCAAGAGTGAAAAGACTGGGCTGTTATGACCATTGTTTGCACACCAGGGCACCCAGGTCAAAGTTTACCATAGCCACAAGCAATACATGCACCTGACTGACTCTCTGTAACCCCTCCAACATAGACTGGTCCCATCCCTTGCCATTTCTGAAAACTGGATAGCTATGAGGTAAAATTTTGGTGCTGTTTTGATTTGCATTCACTTAGAATTAGCTATTTGAAATATTGTTTTCACATAGTTGATATTAGTCTGCAATTCTTTCGAGAATTGTCTGTTCATATTCTTTGTTGTGGTTCTATTTCTCATGACATCTATTTATGTGTCAGGAAAGAGAGACAGATGGATAAAAGGGGGGAAGAGAAAGGGATGGAAGGAGAGAGAAAGAGAGAGAGAGAGAGAGAGAGAGAGAGAGAGAGAGAGAGAGAGAGAGAGAGAGAGAGAGAAAGAGAGAGAGAGAGAGATTGAACTTTTAAACTTTTATCCTTCTCTACTAATTTGAATGTCTTTTTGTTTTCAGGATACCAATGATTAATGGGATCTTCTATTCTCTTGCACTTTTAGTCAGTTGTATACAAGTATGGTCTGCAATGCAAATGTATCAGTGAAAATTTGATTGCTTTTTTCCTTATATTTTCATCAAGGATATCCTTAGTATGTGGGTGGGTCATTCTAAGAAAGATAAAAAATAGAAAAATAGATCAATTGGATTCTTGCCATAATCTTTTTTTTTTGGTTAAGATTTTTTTTATTTTTCTTTTGCTATCTTCCCCTCCCAAAGATATTTTATTAAATGATATATTAATATTTTTTCCAGATGTATCTCCTCCAACATGGATTTCTTAGTATGTATTTAGTCAACTACAACCTTTTCTAACTTTGTCTAAAGTGTCATCTCTATTCCCTTATAAATGACATTAGATACTGAGGTTTTAGGGGTTAAGTGCTAGATAATGGGGTTAAGTGACTTGCCCAGGGTCACATAGCTAGGAAGTATCTGAGGCCAGATTTAAAACCAGGACCTCCCACTAAGCCACCTAGTTACCCCCATGCATATCCTATTTTCTAGAAATGATTTGAAACAACTGCCCATCATATGACTTCTCCTCTCAACTCAGCCTTAAGCAACTTATTAAACCTACTTTCATTTTTCTCATCTGTAAAACAAAAGGATTAGATCAAATCATCTCTAAGGTCCTTTGCAGTTCTAAAAATTCCATGCTTCTATGTTAAGAATATTGGGAGAGGGGTGCAAGGTGGAATATGTGTGTATATATGCATTTAGAGAAGGCTGAAGCTCTCTTCCAGGTACATAGACTTCTGGTGAGAGATGACAATATAAAGGTTCATACATATAATCTTATAGTTGCCTACCAAAAAGAAAAAAGACTGAAATAGAAAAAGTAAACCCATAATGAGCAAAAAGGGGAATATTGTATTAATGGATTCTCCTTGGTTGCAGTCCACCCTTCCTTCATTCTCCTGCCAAAACGGAAGTCTTTTGGTGGCAATAGAGGTCACAGGATCACAAAGTTGCTTCTGTCAATGATGAGAAGATTCTTTGTGGAAAAACGTTCCAGAAGGAACAAGTGTGTAGGCAGCTCTTATTCCCCTGACAATTCATTCCAAAAAGAAAAAAAAATCCTATCCAACACGGCAGCATTATTTGTTTTTATGTGACTTCAAATGGAGAACAAGCTATCAAAAATTCCCAATTAAATCTATCCAATCTCTCTTGATTTTCTAAATATGGGCTCTTGATGCTACCAAGCCCTTTGGATTTTCTCTCATACTTAGAGAAGTATTAGTCATTCAGATTAATCATGGAGGGGAAAGTTTAGAAAATATTCTGTAAGCACATTTGATTTTTTTTTAATTAGGTGAGTACACAATCCCAGGTAAACCCATTCCATCATCTGCTTTTTTAACTCATCTATTCTTTTGAAAATGAAAATTAGAACAGTTGTAGGATCATCATTATTTAGAAAAAGTGATTTTTTTAATATGCAAAACACTGGCATTTGGCCGGCAGCCAAATGTCAAAGGGACAGAAAGACACACTGAAAATAACTCTAAATTTCTTTTCAGACAGATGTGTAATGGAAATCCTCTTCATTACTCTTTGATTTTTTGTTTTGTTTTCTTTCTTTTCCTTCAAAGGTTACTTTACTTCCTGGGTAGTAATTAAAAAGTCATTGAATCCTTAGAGTGTCATGCTTTCAGGTAAAAATCATTAATCGTATTTAACAAATCCAAACTAATGGCCCCAGGTGGAAGAAGTATCAGAAGAATAGAGACCTAAAGGAAAGCTCTCCCAGGTCAGGGGATGGGTTCCCCACCATCACCTGCACCAGCTCCTTAGAATGGCATCTTGTGTTTTCACTGAACTGAATTAAATTGAATGACCTGCCCAAGGTCACATAGTTTGTAAATTTCAAGTTTCTGAATTGAGTGGGATGTGCCCATTCTGTCACTCCCTAGTGCCACCTGCTGGAGGATAGGAGTACTAATTTTGTCATTGGACATGCTTCTGGAAAGGTGATAGCTATTATGTATGGTACACAGATCATGTGTTTTTGTGGCTCTCATAAAATATATGATCAAGCATAGGTTTTTCATGTGTGTTCCTTGTGAAACTGGTTTTTGGGTTGGCATTTCACTTTGTGCTATTTTATGATGAGGAGATTAGCTCCAAGTCAATTTGAAAATATTTTCTGTACAGGGAAAAAATTGTTTTTGTACTTCAAAAGAAAAAAGTTTAAATAGTTTTGATTTTTGCCTCCAGGTTTGACAAAAATAAAAAAAAAACAGGCTTTACAGACAGATACTCTCCTTTCATCAGGGAGGTAAAAAATACTTAGGCAATCAAAAAAAGAAAATGCTTGAAAAATGTTACACTTCTTTGGAATTTTACTATTTGTGGAAGAATGAGCTTCAAAAATCAAATTTTCAAATGCTCTTGGTTTGTTGGCTTTTTTCCTGAGAAAATCCCATACCACCTAATGTAACAACCTTTAACTGACAATATACTCTCTGCCCCAGCCTAATGGATATGACCCTCCAGAATCCCAAAGTCCTCATTTATAAAACAAACTGAATTTGATTCACTAAATAATGCCTCCAGCTCATTTGTGACTAACAGATTTTATTTGGCAAACATAACATACTCACTCTTCACATCTGTAGGCAGTGGGTAAGGAGAGTCTGCCTTAGTTCACCAACTTTGTCTTTATTGTTGCCTTTCTTTGTTTCTAAATTTAGACCTAATTATTTCTCATTGGATTTCTGCAGAATTGAAAAAGAGCAAAGGACTTACCTTGAATTTTCAATCACTTTAACATTCTTTAAAGACAAGTTTGGACAAGTAACAGGTGAAGTCCTCCTGGCTAAGGGGTACAAATTTCTCCTTTTACTTTTCTAGTCCTTTGAAACGTGGGGCTTTGAGCATTTCTAAGCATTTGAAGTTTTGATGTAGCTTACAAAACATCAAGAGACAACAGCTGGTGAGATGGAAGTTCAAGGACCTAGTAATTTTAAAGATTTGTTTTTCAGAATTCCTTTGTTCAGACCTAGTTTATCTACACTTTTCTTTAATGTTTAGCAGAATCCTGAGTCTGGACAATGAGTGTGTCTTTTCCCAACTAACCCCAAATTTCATGAAGCATCAAAGCTATCTTTAGATGTGAGACTTTGTAATTACAAAGCTTAAAAAATTAAACTGCTTTTAAATTAGCATGAGAGACTTTATTACAAAAGGAAATTAAATTATCCATGTGTCACTGCATTACAAGAATTGTTATAATTTTAAAATGCCAAGAGATAAAGATAGAAAAAAATTAATAGTTATCTTCTAGTTTGAATACATGGAAAGGACAATGCAAATGGGATTCAGGCAATAAATTAACCAACAATTATTTAATAAGGATCTACTATTTGTGTCAAGCATTGAGGATTTAAAGACAAAAGTCCCTGTCTTCAGAGTTTACATTCTAATAGGAGGAATAACATATTACATATGGGTTTGGTCTTCCAAGAATTTTAATTTATTAAGCAATTCATGCCAATTGCTAACAAATTACTGGCCCCTTCCTCATTAGGACTAGAATCTGAATATTGGGGAGGACAATATACACTAAAACTAATCAAAGACCAATCAGAAGAAAGCAATTAATCAGAATAGAAAATTGGGTAATCTGATTTCTAGTCAAAGGAAAGATTAGGGACTTTCCAAGTCAGGAGAGGGAGAGAAAACAAATATGGTGCCCTGAAATCAGAAAAAGAGTGTCCCACTTCCCCTCAAGTATCTGTGAACAATTGAAGAAACATGAAAACAATCACTGATTAATAATATAGTTCAAGTTTTCAAATAAGACATATGGGTTGCTTGAGATTTAGTAGAACAGTGAGGAATCTCCTTGTATCAATATTAGGATCTGACTAGACACTTAGGTCCTTAGTTAAGGAATCTCTAAGCAGCATATAGAGATGGTCCAACTCTCTAATCACACCAGGGCTAGGTTTAAACAATGCAATGATTGCTCATGATTCTCACCACTAAATTAAGTTTTCTCATAAGTAAAAACTGGACTAGACCCAGAAGTGAATAGAAAGGGAACTAAACTAGACCCAGAATTGAGTCACAGGATGATGTCAGTGTGGTTTACTCAATTCTTACCACCACTTGCTGCTCCAATTTCCTCAATTTCCTCATACTATCTCCCTATGAGAATAGACACACACACACATCTCTAATACCAGTTGTGATTTCTCCATTATGTCTGTGAAGTCTGAAAAATTCAAACAGTGGGTCAACCAAAGAGGAATGCATGGCCACGTGGTAGGTGGTAAAGAGACTGTATCATATGCCTAACAAAGACATGTAGCAGATAAATATAGTAAATTATATCACCCAGCATCAGAAATGACCAAGAAATGAGGCAGGTCAGTCATGTAGCCAAGAGTGAGAAATAAATAGACAAATCCATGCTCTACTGCAATGGTGCCAGACTCAAATAGAAATGGATCCCTGGGGCTTCCTATTGTCTTAGAAATCCACAAATTTATCAGAGTTTTATTGTATTTTTTGGAAATAATTTAATACTATGTTCTCCTAGAATAGAGAGTTGTTATACATTGGAGTTACCACTTTATGCGGAGTAAATTTGAATCTGGCAAGTGATGAGCTAGGTAATAAAAAGATCCTAGAAGACTAGTTTAGTAGAAAAGGCACAGAATGCTAATTTTGGCCCCACCACTAACCAGCTGTATGACCTTCCTTAGACTTTTTTGTCAAAAATCACCTCACCTCTCTCTCTAGTCAGTTACTTGGAAAATGATACCTTTGAAGTAAATGCCATCTATGGTATCTCCCAAATCCCAGATTCTATGATCTATTTTGATCTAATTCACTCAAAGAATCTATCGTTTCTTCTGTAATGGTACTTCATCCATTGACACAGATTGCACTGGATTGAAGAGTGGTGGAGTGGATAGAGTGCTAAAGTTGGAGTCAGGAAGACCTAGGTTCAAATCCTCCCTCTGGTGCTATGTGACACAAGGCAAGACATTTAATATCTCTGAACCTCAGGTTCATATCTATAAAATGATGGAATTGGACTAGATGAACTCTGAGGTTCCTTTTAATTCTCAATCAATTAACCTATAATACTCAGGTAGATAATAACTTGGAAGTCTTCAAAGATTGTCATGGCTAAAAAAATAAGTAAATAAATAAAAATCTTCTATTCTATAGACAACTTGATGGTGGATGAGTCTCTCTGAATTTAGCTAGGTTAGTCCTTAGATAACAAAAACCCTGTACATTACCAAACATATTCAAAAAGAATTTTAGTTGAACATAACATTGGTTTTGCATAAGTTTCCAGAGTCCAAAATCATGTCTATACCACGATGATACCTTAGAAGAGATTTTACTGGAGGATGACTTAGTAAACTTTAGTACCTTAGTTTCCTCCTTTGCAAATGAGGAGTTTAGCAGGGATGTCCTCAAAGGTATCTTCCAGATCTCAAGTTCCTAGGATTCTGACATTCATTTTTTCCACTTTATTGTAACATAGGGAATAATTAATGTAGTGTAATAGTTGCACAAAATAGAAGAGTCGTAAAAGCCAGGCAACTGGGGGCTTGTCCAGGGTCACACAGCTAGGAAGTATGAGGCTAAGATGTGAACCCAGGACTTCCCATCTCTAGTCCTGGCTCTCTATCCTTTGAGTCATTTGTTTGCCCCCACAAAAAAGATTTCTGATGGCAGTAGAAGTGAAAGCCTTTACTTCTTACTCCCCTCCTGAGCCAGGATTCAGTCTCTGTTCCCTACACAGCCCTCACCAGCATGCTGGTATTCAAAAGCATCATCTGTACTTGAAAGCCTACTTGCCTATCAACCTACTTGCCAGTCCACCTTTCCAATTGGCTCCTGTTTTAAGAAACAAGCCTCAGAGGGACAGGAAACACAACTGGATTAAAGATTGTAGGTGTTAGTGACTCCAAAGGCCACGGTTGAGAGGGGTACATGAAAAATGTTTATATGGAAGCCCCAAAAGCACAAGACAGGAGATAGTCGAATTTAATTCAATACACATTTATTAAGCACTGTGACAGGAGCTGGGAAAACAAAGATAAAAATGAAATTGTTTATACCCTAAAGGAGTTTACTTTCTATTGGGGCAGGACCATAGGTACATAGGAAATTAAATATAAAATATATGCCAAAGAATTTGGGTGGGAAGGGCACCAGCATCTGGGAGTACCAGACTAGTTGTTTTTTACAGGCTTTGATTCCTGAAATGAGCCTTGAAGCCAAGGATTTCATGAAATGAAGGTGAGAAGGGAATATACTTCAGGCATAGGGAACAGTCTATTCAAAGTCACGGAAATGACACATGGAAAGACATAACTATAAAAGCCAGCAGAAAATTTGGTTGGAACATATAGTACGTTGAAAGAAAATAACGTACAGTAAACCTAGAAAGGTAAATTGATACCAGATTTTGAAGAGTTTTAAAAGCCAAAGAGTGATTTTTATTTTATCCTATAGAGTTTCTGGAGCAAGGAAGAGATTTGGCCAGAACTATGCCAAAAGTTCTTTTCAGACACATTTAGCAGTAGAAGAAAGGCAATCCCAAGACAGGACATCATAATTTTCCTGTATAATAATTTATACATTTGAAGTCTTGATTTTCACCATCAAAACCACAAATGTGTTAACTTTATTACTCTGGGGTTGGACTATCTAGATTTTATAACCTATTCCTTATTTTTAAGGAATAAAATATAAAATAATAATGTAAATAATATATATAAATATAAAGTTTAAAATTTCATAAACTATGAAGTTGTCAAACCGATTTCTTTTCTTTCTCTTTCTACTTTTAAAAAATATGGTCCAAAGAAATTCCTTTCTTTCATTTAGTCCAAGGCATCTTCATACATTCATATATACCTATGATCTTGGGTTCAAAAGTTGTTGGATAAATGTCCATCCCGGTTTTCAAACAATAAAACAGACACATTTTCATGTAAAGAATATGTTCTCTGAAATTGTTCATAGGGAAATTAAAAAAAAAAAAAAAACCCTTACTTTCCGTCTTAGAATCAATACTGGGTATTGGTTCTAAGGCAGAAGAGTGGTAAGGGCTAGGCAATGAGGGTTTAGTGATTTGCCCAGGGTCACATAGTTAGGAAGTATCTGAGGTCACATTTGAACCCAGGACCTCCAGTCTCTGGACCTGGTTCTTAATTCACCTAGCCACCCCCTTCATAGGAAATTAACATTCAAACATAAGAAAATATTATAAAAGTGACGATGACTTGTAATCAGAGGACATCAGTTCAGATAATGGGGGGCCTGTTAATTACTACCAATGGGGCCATAGCTCTCTGGACCTCAACTTCTTGTCTAAAATGCAGGGGATTTGGGCTTTGTTGTTGTTCTCTCATCTCAGTCGTTTCTGGCTTTTCATGACCCCATTTAGGATTTTCTTGGCAAAGATACTGGAGTGATTTGCCATTTCTTTCTCCAGCTCATTTTGCGGTTAAAGAAATTAACAGAAACAGTATTAAATTACTTATTCAGGGTCACCCAGCTAGTCAAGTGTCTGAGGCCAGATTTGAACTCACAAGGAAGAAGACTCTTCTATCCACTGTGCCACTTGGCTGTGAGCAAGTCACTGGAGCTCTCCAGGCCTCAGCTTCCCATCTAAGGGAATTGGGCTTGATGGCCTCTAGGGTCCCTTCCAGCTAGCTCTAGAGCCTGTGACTCCAGGTGACAGTAGATGATCCCAGAGTCTATCAGGGAGTCCTTTGATCTGGAGTCCTAAAAATAACTACAGTAGAGACACAAACAAATGCAAGTTGAAGAATTTCGAGAATGAAGCCACAATATCATAGGAGAGATTTCCAGGGGAGACATGAGGCTGAATCCCCAGAGAGCCAGAACAGAGCAAAGGGGAAGACAAACTGAAAAGAGCACACTTAAAGAAAGGCGTCACGAACCAGAGAAATCAAAATGGCAAGCTTTGGCTTAGTGGCAGCAGGACTGGCTGCTTTCCTTGCTCTGGAAGCTCTATTGCTAGAAATACAGACTAGAATCCCATTCACGCTTCTGGCTCTAGTCACACTGCTAACTCAATTTGAACGTGCAGCACGCTGAAACCTTTAGATCTTTTCCCACACACAATGTGACCTAGATAGAATTCTCTTCGTCTTGTATTCTACAGTAGATTTTTTTAATCCAAGGATAAGATTTTACATTGATCTCTATTCAGATTTACCACACTGGAGTTGGCCTGCCATGCTAGCCTGTAAAGACTTTTATGGAGGATAGAGAAGGGATTCTGGTAAGGGAAGGACTGGGAGATTTGACTTATTGGCACCCTCCCTCACATTCCCTAATGGGAAAAATGCCTCCCATTCACCCATATCCTGCTTGTGACTCCTTGCCCTATGGACGAGTTCTATAGTTTGAAATCTTCTAGAAATAGTTAATATAGTATTTGATTGTGTAATCTGTTGGGGGGGGGGCATTTCTTACTGCTTCTTGATAGGACTTCCAAACTGTTTATCAGAACCTTCCATGTCCTGACTCTTTCTCTATCATAGAGTATCTTCACGATTGTTGCTTTTTTTAAACCTTTACCTTCTGTCTTGGGAGCAATACTGTGAATTGGTTCCAAGGCAGAAGAGTGGTAAGGGCTAGGCAATGGGGGTCAAGTGACTTGCCCACAGTCATACCACTAGGAAATGTCTGAGGCTAGATTTAAACCCAGGACCTCCTCTCTCTAGTCCCAGCTCTCAATCTGTTGAGCCATCCAGATGCTCCCCACTATTGTTACTCAATCACATCTGACTCTTCATGGCACATTTTGGGGTTTTCTTAGAAAAGAAACTAGAATAATTTGCCATTGCCTTCTCCAGCTTATTTTTTAATTAATTAATTAATAATATTTTTCCATGGTTACATGATTCATGTTCATTCCTTCCTCTCTTTACTTCCCCCTCCCAGAACTGACAAGCAGTTCTGCTGGGTTATACATGTATCATTGTACAAAAACCTATTTCCATGCAATTCATATTTGCAGTAGAGAAATTCTTTAATGTCAAAACCCCAATCATAGTCCCACTGAATCATGTGATCAGTCATACATTTTTCTTCTGCATTTCTGTTCTCACAGCTCTTTCCCTGGATGTGGATAGTGTTCTTTCTCATAAGTTCGTCTGGATTGTCCTGGGTCATTGCATTGCTGCTAGTAGAGAAGTCCGTTACATTAGATTGTACCACAGTGTATCAGTCCCTGTGTACAATGTTCTCCTGGTTCTGCTCCTCTCACTCTGCATCACTTCCCGGAGGTTGTTCCAGTTCACATGGAATTCCTCCACTTTATCATTCCTTTTAGCACAATAGTATTCCATCACCAACAATTCGTTCAGCCATTCCCCAATCGAAGGGCATCCCCTTATTTTCCTTTTTTTTTTGCCACCACAAAGAGCATGGGTCACATTTTTGGAAAATAAATTTTTTATTATCTCTTTGGGGTACAAACCCAGCAGTGGTATGGCTGGATCAAAGGGCAGGCAATCTTTTAAAGCCCTTTGTGCATAATTCCAAATTGCCTTCCAGAGTGGTTGGACCAATTCACAACTCCACCAGCAATGTGTTAGTGTCCCAATTTTGCCACATCACTTCCAACATTAATCACTTTCCTTTGTTGTCATGTTAGCCAGTCTTCTGGGTATGAGGTGGTACCTCAGAGTTGTTTTGATTTGCATTTCTCTGATCAGGAGGGATTTAGAACATTTTTTCATGTGATTATTGATAGTGTGACAGAGGTTGGCACATAAGAAAAGTACCAGGCTGAAGAGTGTGTGGAACTGATCACCTTGATGGGGAAGGGGCCCCAAGGGATTGGAAACTTGAGGAGGAGAAGACTGGCTGGTAGAGGAGTTGGTCTCTCAGTCTTGAGAAGCCAAAGGGAGAAGGTGGAAAAAGACTTTTTCCTGAGGGTTACCCACTTTTTCTGCTGGTTACCCACTTTTCCTGCTGATGACTGGAAATATTTCCCAACATTTCCCAGCTGAAAATACTATTGAGGAGAAACCTGAGAAAGACATTTTAAATCTCTGTCCAACTTTACTTTAGCTCCTGTTGCCCTGAGTTTGAACTGTGGCCAAGGGGCCAAAACCAGGGTAAGTCAACCTGACTTTTTCTCAGGGGGCTCAGGCTGCCAAGGCCTGAGTTCCCCCCAAACTCTAGGAGGGAGGGAAAAGGGTTTTAGATAGAGACAGGGACCCCCTTTTCTCTATTTTCCTCTCTCATTCTTTCCCTGCTAGTTATTCCTTTGTATTACCTTGATTGAGTTAACATTAAAATAGTTATCTTTTCCCCAAGTGGTGTGTGAGTGAACAGGTCAAGGGGAGACCCTTTGGTCTCGAGTAGTAGAGGGGGAACAAGAGGGACAAGAGCAAATCTGGGAGAGCAACCTTAGCTAAGGAGGGAAGACAGAAGAGGGAAAATCTTCAAACCCCCTCTTCTCTCTCTGAGACAATGCTAAACATCAACTTGAACCCCACTTTGAGAAGGGAAGTTCTCCACTCTTTCCCTCTCTATACTGAAAGTCTTAACCCCTCTAATACAAATAAACAATCCATCGAATACAATAGTTTTGATTTCTTCATTTAAGAACTCTCTATTCATGTCCCTTGACCATTTGTCAATTGAGGAATAGCTTGATTTTTTTGTGAATTTGACTTAGTTCCTTACATATTTGGGAATTTAAACCTTTGTCAGAGAGTTTTGTAATAAAATGTTTCCCCATTTAATTTATTTTAGAGGAAAGGAAACCAAAGCAAACAGTGTTAAGTGACTTGTCAAGAGTAACACAGCTAATGTCTGAGATCACATTTGAACTCAGGGCTTCCTTACCTCAGGCTTGGCACACTGACTCCATGGAGCCACCTACCTGCCACATCTTAGATATGCCTCCTAGCTTTGATTCATCTGAAAGTTTGATTCTATCGTTTTCTTCTATTTACTTATAAATATTATAAATATTAATATAAATATTAAATAAATAAAATATAGAGGCAGGATCCTGGGGAACCTCCACTAAAGATTTTCAACCATGTTGACAATGATCTATTGAAAATTTGGAAGTCTGACCATTCATCTAGTTCTCACTATTCCTAAATATAATTTAAATCACATTTTCTCCCAGATGACATGAGAATGACATGACATTTTGTCAAATGCCTTTCTGAAATCCTGACATACTTTGTCACACAGGAATATACAAGTATACACGCATGTATTCCCCCAATCTACCAATTTAATGACTACCATTCAGTTAGATAGCATCACAGATTGGATTATTTGAGTAAAGGGGAAGAGATGTGGATGAATAACTATAATACAAAGCTCAGATACATGCACTTATTGTATGGAATGATTTCCATTCCAGAACTTTACCTCTGGTAGTGCCATATCATACACACACACACACACACACACACACACACACACACACACACACAAATCTAGAGCTAGAAAGGAAATGGGAGATTATCTGATACAGCACTGTCTTCATACAGGTGATTAACCAACCCTAGGGAGATAGGTGATTACCATCTTTTCTTAAAGATATCAGATGCAAACTGCACCCCTTTTCTTGGCCACCAGTCCCAATGTTTGATAACCCTTAATTGAATTCCATTTCTACCAGCGGGGTTCCTAACAAAAATCAGTCCTTTTTCAAGGGCATCATAAAAACCATTACTTGGTCTTCTTTTGGGCCAAGCAACTTTCAGTCCTTTAGCCATTTTTCTTAGGGCCTATTTTCATTTCTCTAATCATTCTTCTTACCCTTCAATGTCTTCACTTTACTTTCTAAACATACTTTATAAAATAAATGACCAAAATAGAATATATCATTTTAATAAAATATAACCATCCCCAACTATAAAACAGAAGACATTAAGTCATATGGTATAAGATATATGATATGAAAGACAAACCAATAGAGCAGACCAGGCAAGCAAAATTCAGAAGCGTTAGAACAAAATAATCTAGTGCTTTATAAAGGGGAAAATATAAATTACCTCTAAAAATTATTTGATAAAAAAAAACTCCTGGAAAAACTAGAAAGTAGTCTTGTAGAAATTAGGATTAGAGTGAATCCTTGTACTGTATTCCACAATATACTCTAAGTGGATATGAAAATTTAATGTTAAAGATCATACTAGTTAAGAAATTGGAAGTAATACAGATGATATACCTCTTATAGTTATGCATAGATGTATTATTAAACAAAAGAGAGATAGAGGCAATTGCAAAAGATAAAATAGATAACTGATTACATGAAGCCAAAAAAATTAGGCATTGACAACATTAATGCATCTAGGGCAAGGAGAGAAATGGAAAAAAAAATCTTTGTATCAAATTTCCTTTATCAGTTTTGGTATTGAAGCTATTCCCCAATAGATAAATGGTCAAAGGATATGAAAAAACAGTTCTCAAAAGAACTGAAAAGTATTTATAACCACACAAAAGAATGTGCCAGTTCACTAATAAGAGAAACTAAAATTTAAAAAATCCAGAAATTTTACCTCAAACTTGAAAATTTTTCCCCTGAAAATTGATCAAACTGATAAAAATGTCAATCATTAATATTGGAAGGGTAATGGAAGGACAAGCACACTGACATATTGATGGTACAACTATTTTGGGAAGCAATTTGGGATTATTCAAATAAAGTAACTAAAATGTATATATTCTTCAAACCAGAGACTCCATTATTTGGATTATGTCCCAAGGAAGCCATTGACAAGAAAAAAATTCCCATATACTTCAAAATATTTACAGTAGCACTTTTTTTTTAATGAGGCTAAGAATCAGAATCAAGTGAATACCCATCTATTGGGTAATGGCCACACCAACTGTGGTAAATGAATCGAAATGATGTGTATGGTTAGTATAGAAAATCTTAGAAAGATCTATATAAACTAATGCTGAGTTAAGTAAGCAAAGCCAGGAAAAAAATACATATATATGTAACTACAATAATATTAACAGAAAACTACACACTAAAAAAATCAAAAGTAAATGTAACAAAATTAGAAATACATCCTTAGCCTGCCCCTTTGCAGAGGTGGGAAGTCTACAAGTGTTAAAACATTGTTCATTGTGTGGATTGTGCTAATTTAGTTTCCTCTCTTAAAAATACTATTTGTTATCTGGGATGGCTTTCTAGAAGGACAAGGGATACTTGGGATATAAGAAATCGAAAATATCAATAGAAACTTCTATTTAAATGTGACCAACACAGAATAAGAAGTACATCTTATGCCACATTTCTTTCAATACATCTCATTATTATGTTGGCATTTTTTCCCCCAGAAATAACAGCATGATTGAATCATAGCTTGTGGTCAACTAACCCAGCCCCCCTCTGCTTCTGCATCCTGTGTTTGTACATCTGATCTTTCCCCAGACTGTGCATGTATTGGATCTGGCTGCTTAGTTTTGTCCCTAAGTATGTCTCCTTTCATATTCACTTGGTACATTTTCTCCTATTTAAAGGGGAATCATTTCTATTCTAATTGCTTTTTCTTTTTTTAAGGGAGGTGAGATGGTGAAGTGGAGAGAGTGCTGGGCCTTGAGTCAAAAAGTCTTCTTGAGTTCAAATCTGGCCTCAAACCCTTACTAGCTGTGTGACTCTGGGAAGTCACTTAACCCTGTTTGCCTGAGTTTTCCCATCTGTAAAAGGAGCCAGAGAAGGAAATGACAAACTCCATTTTTGCCACGAAAATCCCAAAATGGACTCACAAAGAATTGGACACAACTGAAAAATGACTAAACACAACAAAAACAATTTCTCCCAATTTATCAAGATCATTTTGAACTTCTTCTTTGAACTGAGATTTTTCCAAATTATTTACAACCCCATCTATTTTAATATCATCTATAATTTTACCCAGTATATTTTTCAGTTCATTTAAAATGTAGATGTTCAAAAGAAGGGCAATTAAAAAATGATGAGAACAACCATATGTCTATAATAATTTTGAACACGAAATAAATTCTTTGGATTTCTTGTTACTAATTATTGTTCAAACAAATGACTATTTTAGAGTTGGAATTTTTTGAAAATTAAATTGAATAAGAATCAGCTTGATGGAAAAATATACTAAATTTTAAAAAAACAAACAAAAAAAGAATCAGTTTGGTATAATGTAATAACTTGAATTGGGAATCAGGAAATCTAGCTTCTTTTCCAGTCTCAACCTCGAACTGTGTGATCTTGGGAAAAATCACTTGATTTCTAAAGACCTCTGTTTGTTCACTTGCAGAATTAAAAGGTTGGATAAGATTGTCAAATTTTGGTTCAGGCATTTGTGTTTCATGGTGAATGTGAGGCAAAAATTATTTTTGCAATAATACCCTAATGTTTTGATTTTTAGCATCGTAAATATTACTAGATATAACTCATAATCAAAAGCTTTTTGAAATCCCCAATAATAAGAGTATGGAGAATCAATTTACCATATGATCTCATGTCCTTTCCTATTCTAAAATTTTGTGACACAAGGTCACAGTTAGTTTTATAGTGGCTAGAGCATCAAATCTGGAGTTAGGAATCTGGCCTCAGACCCTTAGTAACTTTATGAATTTGTGCAAGTCACCAAACTTTTCTTTTCCTCAATTTTCTCAACTGTAAAATGGGGATTTTTCATTAGAATCAGAGGATAATAGCCATAAAGGATTATAGCACAGTGTCTGGCACAAAGTAAGTGTATATAAATAATAGTAGTAATAATCAGAGTCAAAAGACTTGGGTTCTAGTCCTGTTTCTACCAGCTAATACTTCTGTGACTTTGGGGAAGTCATTTGACATTGCTGAGACTCACTCAGTTTCTGTTAAATGGAGGTAGGAATGGCCATTGCACATCTCTGTCTTCTTCTTAGGGTTCTTATGAGGGTTAAATGAAGTCATTTATATGAAGTGCTTTGCAACCATAAAATGCCTATAACTGGGAGCCTGATTTATTACTACCATCATTAATGTTAGTAGCAAAAGCTATTCTTTGCACAAATAGTGAGCATTGTAAAATTCTGCCAAGCAAACAATGGATTTCATCATCAAGATGCAAAGAACTCTTTATACTCATTGGTAGAGATAAGATCAAAATATACTCATAATATAACTTACATTATAAAACATTTTCTTTTTATGGTCCTTTTTTCTTTTTTGTTCTTTTTTAGGTTTCATTTATTTTTATTTTTTTGTTATTTGGTCAATTTCAAACATTATTCCTTGGTTACAAAAATCATTTTCTATTCCTCCCTCTCCTCCCCCCACCCTTCCCATAGTTGATGCGCAGTTCCACTGGGTATCGCATGTGTTCTTGATCAGAATCCATTTCCATGTTGTTGGTATTTTTTCTATATAATAAAAAGAATAATATAACACCTAGTATTTATTTATATTCCAGGCACTGTGCCAAGTGCTTTATAAATATTTTCTCATTTGGTAAAACAACCTGAGAGGGATGTGCTATTATTATCCCCATTTTGCAATTGAGTAAACTGAGGCAGACATAGATTAAGTGACTTGCCCAAGATCACAAAGACAGTAAGTGTCTAAAGACCAACTTGAAATCAGGTCTTTCTGACTCCAGGCCCAATGGTCTTATCAACTTCACTGCCTATATGTATATATACCCAACTGTGTCTAAGCAAAATCATATTGAAAATAAGGTCTCTTCTAAATTAAAATAAAATCTACCTGCCTTGATCCACAGAATTAAGCATCTCCAAGTCATATAATGAGTGGATCAGCCAATGATGGTCAAGTCCATTTTTTTAAACCCTTACCTTCCACCTTGGAATAATACTGTGTATTGGTTCCAAGGCAGAGGAGTGACAAGGGCTTGTAAATTGGGGTTAAATGACTTGCCCAGGGTCACACAGCTAAGGGTCAGATTTGAACCCAGAATTTCCCATTTCTAGATCTGGTTCTCAATCCACTGAACCATTTAGCTGCTCCCAATGAGGGTCAAGCCCTTAAAGCATGCACAATGTATTCCAGCTAATGCCAATCTACCCTGAGGTTCGATGAGCCTGCTTTTAGAAATACATGATGGAAGAGCCCTTTTTTTGTCCCTGAATCACACCAAAAAAAAAAAAAAAGCCTTTTAGCAAACTACTAAGCTGAGCACAAGTCACTCCTCACTAGTCTGCTACTGCTCTTACTTAGTTCCTATGACCTTTGGAAGTCATAAAGGCCATTCACTGATATACTTATTGTGGTACTCACTGAAGATCAAGAAAGGATGAAACAGAACAGAGATCAAAGGAACAGCGCCGCCATTTATGCTCAACCTCAAGCCAGCCAGTTGAAGAGCCAAGGCAGCCAGCATTACCTCTTTGCCTGCACAGAGTCCCACAGCATTTCTTCTTCCTCCCTTGGGATAAAAAGAGGTCTGTCAAGGAAGAGAGCGAACCTATGAAGCCCTCTTGTACCAAGCTCTCAATTCCAGTTCAGAAAACAATTTAAAGGCATCTCATCAGCCCTCAGTAAATGGAGAGGAGATGGAAAATACTTGCCCATGTGTGAAGAGAGAAAAGACCTCTTCATCATCCATTCCCCAAAACAAGCTCTCTAAGCTTCTACGTGGAGTCAAAGCAGGCAGAGAATATTAAAATGTGCTCCCAGAACTGGAACTTCTTTGGCCCATCTCGTCATAGACTTTAGAAATTATTTAAAATTACCCCCTGGTATAGGATTTGGGGTTTAAAAGACTATTACAAAAATGAAAAATATGCAAATAGGTATTGAGCGATAATACATGTAGAACCCAGTGGAATTGTTTGTCAGTTCTGGGAGGGGGGAGCCTTGGAAAAATACTTTAAAATAAATACATTTAATTTTTAAAAAAGAAAGAAACATGTTTGAAAATAACCAAATAAACTAATGTTTAAATTGAAAAAAAAAAAGAAAGAAAGAGTAAAATAAAATTACTCCCTGATCAGTTGCTTTCTCATCTCACTGCTCTTTTGGAGAGAGACTTCAGCATAGTTATTAGACTATCAAACTTCCCTTCAGTAACACCTAGATTGAAACCTTGCTTCTGACTCAGTAGCTGTGTGACTGTGGACCAATCACTTCATCTCTTCAGTTTTCAGTTTCCTCATCTGTAAAATGTGGATAATAGTATCTGATTCACAGGGTGCTTGTTAGACTCAAATAAAGTCATGTATGTGAAGAATTCTATGAGCATCAGCTATTATTATCTAGATCACTCTTCTTAAAGATGGGTGTAATAAAGGACCTGGTCTCCCAATACACTTCCAGTGCTAACATCAAGATTCAAGCAGTGATTGGAGTCGACAGCAACTTCCTAATCCTTTCTGCTTGTGCCTCTCAAACATAAAAGGTGAAAAGAAGAGAAATCCCAAATGTAAATATCATTTTCTAGCCAAACTCTTTTCATCCATTTTGTTTCACACAAGCTGCACCAACCATTTCAAGTAGTGTTTTTATTCTAATCAGCAAAGATTTGTCCAAAGGAAGAAAAACTTAGGAGCTTTAAGTCCCAACTAGTGTTGCCACTGATTACTGTGTGATTCCGGATTCTTTAGAAATTGAGTGTATAAGTGAATGAAGGGTTACTGATTGTAGCACTGCCACAATACTCTTCTTACCTCAATTACAGAGTAAAAAATGGGACTCAGGAGAGGAGGCTATGAGTATATAAGTAATAGAATACTTATTTTGTGTTTTATTTTAAATAAAAAATAAAGCTTTTGTGTAAACTGTCTTTTTCTGAGCATTACATTAATGGCCTCTTGTGAAAAGATATGTTTCACTTATTATCAGTATTGACTAACGGCAAAACTTTAGTGGGCCAAAACGGAATTTGAGGTTTTAAATCTTAATTATTTTAAAATTTTTTTTAATTTTAAAAATGTTTATGATGTCTAATACAGCTAGAATTCTATTCCAGTAATCATCAATAGATGCTGTCATTTGAGATCATGTGGTCCAGGGTGCTCAACTTAGCGGGACAGAAGCTAAGAAAGCAACAAAACAACTAACATTACTAGGAACTTTCCATCATCATCATCATCATCATCATCATCATCATCATCATCATCATCATCATCATCATCATCATACTAGAGGTGAAGCAGGACTCAATGCTCCTTTCCAAAAAGTTCATATTTGCTATCACAAAGAGAAAAAAGTAGTTGCTTTTATCTCTACAACTTTTAGGGGGTTCCTGTCCCTCCTCTTCTAGGACTCCAGGAGAGAAGGATCAAAGTCTCTCTGTCTCTTTGTCTGTCTATGAGAAATGCAGTATGTAAAGGAAGAGCACTAGATTACTATAATGGCTGAACTAGCAGATCTTTTCTTCTTCTCTCTTGTCCCTTTTATGCCACTGCCAGAATAACCTTCAGCATAGATTTTTTCATAATTTTCTTCTACTGAGAATTACAGAAACAGAATCACAGAACTTTTCATTTGAAAGGAATCTCAGTAATCATCTAGTTCAACTTATATCTGAAAAAGAATTTCCACTCCAACATATCCAGGTGGTTATTCAGCTTCTGGTTAAAGACCTTCAGTGAACAGGGAATCCACCACGTCTGAAGATGATGCCCATTCCACTCTGGGATGGCTCTAATTTGTTAGAAAGATTGTCCTGCCCTCAAGCCTACATTTCCAACTTTACAGCTTCTACCCATTGTCACTACTTCTGCCAGAAGGGATCAAACAGAATCAATATTCCTCTTCTACCTGGTAGCCCTCCACATTCTTGAAGACAATCAGCCCAGTCTTGAAGCCTTCTCTTCTCCTGTTTATAATCCTATCAATACCCTCTAGAGTCCTTTCTAAAATGTAAGTGAATGAAACAAAAAGTAGAAGGAAAGCAAGTAACTGGGGGGCTGGGATGGGGTTGTAGCAAATCATCCTAAGAGTCTCATTTCCTGGTTCTATATGAAAATGATTCAAATTTATAAGAATAAAAGCCACTCTCCAATGGTTAATGTTCAAAGGATATGAATAGGCAGTTTTCTAAGGAAGAATTTCAAGCTATCGATAGTCATTTGGAAAAATGTTCCAAATCACTAATAATTAAATTAAAGCAACTGTGTGGAGCCACTCCACATCCATTAGGTAAGAAAAGATGATTTTTTAAAATTACAAAATTGAAGAGACTGCTGAAAAATAGACATAATAATACATTGTTGGTAGAACTGTGGATTGGCCTGCAGTTCTGGATAGCAATTTTGAACTCTGCCCAAAAAGTCAATATATTGTGTATACCAAGAAAAGCTTCTATTAGGCCTATTCCCCCAAAGTATCAAGGACAGAGATAAAAGACAAATATGAACAAAATATGGTCAATAGCTCTTTTTTGTGATGGCAAAATACTAGAAACTAAGGAAATGGTCACCAACTGAGAGAGTGGTTGAACAAATTATGGCATATTCATGTAATAGAATACTATTGTGCTATGTGACAAGGAAATCACTTTAAAAGACTGATATATATTAATTTAAGGTCACCAAGGAATTCAGCTATGTAATTCCTAAATGAAAACTCAAGTCAGCAGTCAACCTTTTATGGAGTTTAATTACAAACAGGAGGAAGAAAGGTATTAGAGATAGAGAGAGAGAGGGAGAGAGAAAGGGGAGAGAAGGGAATAGGGCTTAAATACCCCTTCTGTTTAGGCTGGGCCAAAAGGCCCAAGCCCTTAGATAGCTGAGGCAAAGAAAAGAGATCAGTCCCTATCACTCACGTGACCAAAATGGAGAAACAGTCTCAGGGGCCTCCACCTCCAGCTTCCTTCAGAGCAAGCTTCTCAGAATACAACCTCTCAGAGTAAAACCTCTCCAACCAACCACCCCTAGTCCTCAGACCCCGCTATCTTTAAGGAAACCATCCAAGTTCCCTCCCCTCAGTTCTCACATCTACCAATCACTGTCCATGTCTTCCCTGTGCCAATGGTGGCTCTACCTTAACCCAGGACCACCCAGAGGTCTGTGGCTTTGCACATATCTATTGAAGGTCATATTCTCAAATAATTAAATCTTGATCCTTCGCTGCAGCCCTTCCTAAATCCTATTACCCTGAGTAGGGTGGAGATTGGAATAATTAAATTTTGATCTATGCTGCAGCCCTTCCTAAATCCTGTTAGGACTGAGTAGGGTAGAGATTGTCATTTCCAAGACCTGGTTCTGTCATTCCAAGTATCTCTATTGTATCAATTCTAAAATCAATCATGACTCAAAGAACTTCCTGTTCTATGCTTAAGCATAGGTCAGAGCCCTTTCCATTGTTCAGCAAAAGGTTTCTGTCCTAAAGTAATCTTAAGAAGGGAGGAGGAGGAACCTCCCATGCCAATGGGGTTCACATTCCAATAGACTATCAGTAAGAAATTTTTCAAGTATGAAATTTCCCAATGGTGAAATTTCCAACATTTATAAGTCTAAGAAATTTTAAGGTTTACAGCTATAAGAAATTGTTAAAGGCTAAAGATGATAATTCAACCTAAATTAATTTACTTATTCAGTTCCATGTCAAACTACCAAAATTATTTTATAGAACTAGAAAAAATAATAAAATTCATCTAGAAGAAAAGATCAAGGATATCAAGGGAATCAGTGAATAAAAATGTGAAAGAAGGTAGCTTAGCAGTACCAGATCTCAAACTATACTATAAAGCTATAATCATCAAAACAATATGGTACTGGCTAAGAAATGGAATGGTGGATCAATAGAATAAATTAGGAGCAAATGACCTTAGCAATCTAAAGTTGGAAAAATCCCAGATTTTGAAATAAGAACTCACTATTTAACAAAAAATTGCTGGGGAAACTGGAAAACAGTATGGCAAAAATTAAGTATAGACCAATATCTCACATCATACACCAAGATAAGGTCAAAATGGGTATATGATTTAGACATAAAGGGTAATACCATAAATAAATTAAGGAAATAGGGGGACGTTGAATAATTTTTATCTGGCAACTCTATGTATGGAGAAGGGAAGAATTTATGACCAAACAAGAGACAAAGAACATTACAAGACAGAAAATGAATAATTTTTACTATGTTGAATTTAAAAGATTTTGTACAAACAAAACCAACATAATCAAAATTAGATGGGAAACAAAAAACTGAGAAAAAAATTTATAACAAATTTCTCTGATAAAGGTCTCATTTCTTACATAAAGAGAACTAAGTCAAATTTATAAAAATACAAGCCATCCCCCAATTGATAAATGGTCCAAGGATATGACCATGTATTTTTCAGATGAAAAAATTAAACCTATCCATGATTATATGAAAAAATATTCTAAATCACTCAATTAGAGAAATACAAACTTCAACAACTCTGAGGTATCACCTCATTCCTATCTGATTGGTCAATAGGACAGTAAAGGGAAGTGATAAATATTTGAGGAGATATAGCAAAATTGGTTGAGTTATGAACTTATTCAATCATTCTGGAGGGCAATTTGGAATTATCCCCTAAAGGCTATAAAATAATTCATACCCTTTGATCTAGTAATACCACTACTAAGTCTGTATCCCAAAGAGTTTTGTTTTGTTTTGTTTTGTTTTGTTTTGTTTCAAAAAATGCGGGGGAAGTTCTACTTGTATAAAAATATTTATAGCGGCTCTTTTTGTGATGGAAAGAATTAGAAACTGAGGGGGTGTCCATCAATTGGGGAATGACTGAACAAATCGTGGTATATAGTAGTGATAGAATAATATTGTGCTGTAAGAAATGATGAACAGGATGATTTCAGAAAGAGCTAGAAAGGACCTATGTGAACTGAGACAGAGTGAAAGAAGCAGAACCAGAAGAACATTTTACACAGCCACAGCAATATTGTGGGATGATCAACTGTGAAAGATTTAGCTAATTTTTCAATAATCAAGGACAATTTTGAAGGATTTATAACAAAAAATGCGATCCATCTCCAGAAAAAAAAAAAACTGTTGGGAGTCAGAATGCAATTCAAAGATTGTGACGTTTCACTTTAGTGTATTTGGATTTTTAATTAGAAGTTGTGGATTTATATGAGTATTCTTTTACAAAAATGAACAATGTGGAATTGTTTTACATGAAAATAGATGTATAACCCAGATAAAATTGCTTACCTTCTCCAAGAAAGGGGAGAGAAGAGAGGGAGACAATTCAAATCATATGATTTCAGAAAACTCACATGGAAAATTATTATGTGTAATTGGTAAAATAAAACATCTTTTAAAAATAAAATAAAATTTCTTTTAAAAATTAATAAAGAAATAAAAAAGAAATTATCAAAGGTATACTTTCAATGAAGGTTGGAAATATTTGTATAAACTGATGCAAAGGGAAGTGTCCAGAACCAAGAAAATGATTCCATAACAAGAACCTTTTAAGAATGAATAACTGAAAGACTTAAGAACTCTGTTCAGTTCAATGGTTAACCATGATTCCAGAAAGTCAGTGATGAAATGTGCTGCTCACCTCCTTATAGAAGGGTCATAGGCTCAGGGTATAGAATCAGTTACATGGTTTTTTTGGACAGAAATATTTTTGCCAATTGAAAAAAATTAATTTGAAAATAAATAAAATGGAATGCCACAAACCAGATGAAACATAACAGATCTAGTCTAAATTAACTACTTGAAAATTTTGAGTGGATATTTCATGTACTCTATAACTCAGTCTAATTATAACCACTATCTGTATTTCCTTCTTCTTTTTCCCTTTGCTGTTACTTATGCCTAGAATGTTCTTTTTTTAGCTTGTTGAATTCTTGCACATTCTTCAAAGTTTAACTCACAGGCTACTTCTGTGATGCTTTCTCCAACCCTCTCCTCTAATTTTATATAATCAATTCTAATTGATTAATAGTTCTAATTTAATATTAAATTAATCATTTAATGTTAACATTATTAAATTAATAGTTCTAATTTTATATAATCAAAATCATTCATTTTGCCTTCCATGATCCTCACTATCTTGTTTAGTCATAAACACTTACCTTATTCTTATATCTGAAGATAATTTTCCATGCTAACTCAGGTGTTCATTCTCACCATCTCTGGGCCATGAGAGTTCCAAACCCTGCTATTGCTGCTGTTTCTACTGTTACCACCACCACCTGCAAGACCCACAGGTGGTGTTACTACATTGTACTGTGCTACCTCCAACCCCCCACCCCAGTCCCACAGATCTCTCTTCCTATCCTCCTAAGTTTTCCTGGGAAAGAAAAATGTCTCAGCCCAACTTTCTGTTGTTATGCCACTTTAGAATTTGATTTGACATGTTATTTTAAAGTTATTGAAAGGGAATGTTGGAAGGGCTAGACTAGAAAGCTTCCTTCCTCTACTCCGCCATCTTGGCTTTGCCTATGAACTTTGAACCCCTTTTTTTTAACACTGTCCCTCCAACATAATTACTGTATAATACCATTCATTTTATTTACCTCTGCTTATGTCTACCAGAATGAGTTCTATGAGAATACAAACCCTATTTTTTCTAAACGTTGTATTTCCCTCAATATCTAGCATAGAGCTCTCTAAATAGTAAACATTTAATAAATAACTAGTGTTGCATTAAAATACAATCAAAATGTAGTGTAGGATAGTGAGTACTACAGATCCCCCTTTCCCAGGAATTCAGATATCTCACTCCCACCCTTACCTTTCTATGCATTTTTTTTTGGAGCAGTCTCAGCTAATATGAATATCCTGGTTCATTGAAGGAAGAGAATTGGGGAACAACTGGAGAAAGAGTGGTACAGTCTCCCTGAATCCTTAGATCCAGGAAAAAGTGAAAAAAACAATCAGCACTGGGGAAGAGAAGAGGTTAATGCTAATGAGTCACCATGACTTTATGTGGAGTTGAAGAGAGAAACTCTTTTCTGAGGAGTGAAGACAGCTATGTCAGGGTTCTTAACCTTAACTCTTTGAACTTCCTTTATATATATATGTATATATATATATGAAATATTTTAATATATAACAGATATTCTGCATTTCAATATGCAGTTTCCTTTGTAATTTTATATATTTCATTTTATGCGTTTACCAAAATGGTTTTATAAGAAGTCAATGGGTTTTATTAAATTGCTAAAAGTGTATATGACCTACAAAAGATTTAGAACCCCTTAACTATGGGGGCCTTGCACAAGGAAAGATTTAAGAATAAAGAGGGTTTTTTTTTTAATATTAGTGGCTTTATTTCTAACTTGAAAACTTCAAATAATTTTCTGACTGGCTTTTTTTTAAAACGAATAAAGAGGTTTTTAATGAATATATAAGATTTCTATATAGGAGCCAGTTCCTTAAAACATTTCCCCCCAGGAAGATAATAGAGCCAAGTGAGTGGAGGCTGAGGAGACCAGGAATGCAAAGACCAGCAAAGGAAGCCAGGGAAACAACCATCTGAGGATGGAAACAGAGGAGAGCTACAGGAATCAAGGGAGTAAAGGACCAAAGTGCAATGGAACAGCCACTCCCTGCTGGGAATGGGGAGAGAGTAATGATAAGGAGAAGCAATGAAAAACATTTGACAGTGACAGCTGCTGAGAGCTGCAGGCGGTGAGAGCTTCAGGAGGTAACACCACACAGACTGAGGGGCCACTGAAGGAGAAGGAGTGGAAATGAGCATTTCTGGAGCACCTACACTGTGCCAGGCACTGGGCTAAACACTTTAAAATTATTGTCTCTTTAGTCTTCAGTGAAACTGACCCCATTATTATTAACCCCATCTTTACTCTTGAGGAAACTGAGACAGAGGTTAAGTGACTTGCCCAAGGTCATACAGAGATTAAGAGACTGAATCTGGATTTGAACTCAGGACTTTCTGATTCCAGGGTCAGCTCTCTATCCACTGTACTGTGGAACACTTAGGTGGAGTACAAACTCCAACCAACAATATTTGGAGCTCAGTGCAAAAGAGTGTTGTAAGTAATGAAGACTCCAGGTCTGTAAGACTAGCGATTGCTTATCAATGTCTAACTCTACTTTATGTTGTATTTGGAATCCTGCACATTCCCCTTATTTTTTAAATGAAATTGTTCGTGTTTTGAGCCTTGTGCCTCACTCACCTACACTAGGACTGTAAAGTGTTACAGTTGCCACACCATTTGTTTGGGGCAACACGCTACATGATTATAAAGTCCCCCATAGTGTACCCGACCTTTTCACGTAAGATGGAACCTTTATCATAAAAGCTATCTCTTTTTTTTAGCTAACTGCTGGCTTCTCTCCAACCATGGGAGCAGGGAGCAGGAAGATTCATTCAGGACTCTCACTTAGCTGAAAAGAGAGGAAAGAAGACAACTGGGAATTGCCAGACGTGAAATTCTAGTTCATTTTCGTCACTGGTAACTCCTCACTGGTCAGGAAAGACCCATTGCTGAGTAGTAGAATAAAAGCTTGCCTTTTGTGAACATGCTTCCCTGGAATGTTTAGACACATCATGGATCTACCTAGGAAATGCTTAATAAACGTGTACTGAATTGAAAAACTTGGAGTATAAAGGAAAGAACAAGGAATGCATTGAGAATCGGACAATCTGTATTCCGGTTCCAACGGAGCCACCAATGAAATATTTGTTTTACCTCTCTGGGTCTTCATTTCCCCATTTATAATCTGATCATGGCCAAATTAGATTATTTTAAAGGTCCCTTCAAGGTCACACCTTCTCCGACTCCAGGACTATCAGAGCCTATTGATTTGCTGGCCCTGAAAATAATCTGAAGAAGAATCTTGTCTGTGGGTAGAATTATAGGGAAATATAATGGGCTTACTTACCTTCTTTCTTTTAGAAAGGTAATGGACTATGGGAAGAGAATTCTGCATATGCTGTCAGACTCACCAATGAGTCCATTGATTTTACAGAGCCATTTTTTCTTTTTCTTTCTTAATCTTTGTTTCAAGAGGAATCTTTCTGGATAGGGCTAAAGGTAGGGAAAGATAAAATCACAATTGAATATGATGTAAAAAAATCAATAAGATAATCCATAAAAAAAGGAATGAGATGCCTAGTGAGGTGTTGGGTTTCTTCTTGCTAGAAATATTTAAGCAGAGGATGGATGGCCATTTCACAGGAATGTATTAGAGAAGATTCATTAAATGGGCAAGAAATTGCACTAGATTGGAAGTTTTTAATACTTTTTTGTGTCATGGACCCCTTTGGCAGTCTGGCAAAGCTGGAAACTCAGAATAATGTCTTAAATTAATAAATTACAATGTATAGGACTGGGGGGCTGCTGGGTAGCTCAGTGGATTGAGAGCCAGGCCTAGAGACAGGAGGTCCTGGGTTTGAATCTGGCCTCAGACACTTCCCAGCTATGTGATCCTGGGCAAGTCACTTAACTCCCATTGCCTAGCCCTTACCACTCTTCTGCCTCAGAACCAATACATGGTATTGATTCTAAGATAGATAGATAGATAGATAGATAGATAGATAGATAGATAGATAGATAGATAGATAGACAGACACAGATAGACAGAGACAGACAGATAGATAGATAGACAGACAGACAGACAGACAGACAGACAGATAGATAGACAGACAGACAGACAGATTGATAGGTA